>NC_056738.1:111962098-112117098 GCF_019279795.1 Protopterus annectens | reverse complement strand
CATTTTAAACATCTCTTGAATGTGTGCTGTCTGTAACATTTTAAACATCTCTTGAATGTGTACTGTCTGTAACATTTTAAACTTCTTTTGAATGCGTGCCATTTGTAACATTTTAAACATCTTTTGAAAGTGTGTTGTCTGTAACATTTTAAAGATCTTTTGAATGTGTGCTGTCTGTAACATTTTAAACATCTCTTGAATGCGTGCTGTCTGTAACATTTTAAACATCTCTTGAATGCATGCTGTTTGTAACATTTTAAACATATTTTGAATGTGTGCTTTCTGTAACATTTTAAACATCTCTTGAATGTGTGCTGTCTGTAATATTTTAAACATCTCTTGAATGTGTGCTGTCTGTAACATTTTACACATCTCTTGAATGCATGCTGTCTGTAGCATTTTAAACATCTTTTGAATTTGTACTGTCTGTAACATTTTAAATATATTTTGATTGTGTGCTGTTTGTAACATTTTAAAGATCTTTTGAATGTGTGCTGTCTGTAACACTTTAAACATCTCTTGAATGTGTGCTGTCTGTAACATTTATCTTTTGAATGTGTGCTGTTTGTAACATTTTAAAGATCTTTTGGATGTGTACTGTCTGTAACATTTTACACTGCGGTGGTGGTGCTGCGGTAGCATTGTCACCTCACAGTTGGATGTTGCCAGTTCGATTCTCAGTTAGAGTGTCTTCTGTGTGGGGACATGCATGAATGGGCGTTCCTTCATTGAAGGTTGTGCATTAGGTCCGGCAAGCCAGCATGTAAAAATCTACTGCCAATCATTAGCAGACCGGAGTTCCGCTGTAGCGACCCCTAACCGGAAAAAGCCAAAAGACACAAACAAACTGTCTGTAACATTTTTTGAATGTGTGCTGTCTGTAACATTTTAAACATCTCTTGAATGTGTGCTGTCTGTAACATTTTAAACATCTCTTGAATGTGTGCTGTCTGTAACATTTGGTTGCCCATTAGGATACTCAGTAAACAACACATTGTAGATGTGCTTTCCAGATTCCATGAGCTCTTTACTCTGAGCTCTTCTAGTCGTAAGTGTACCTCATGACGCACAGCTTCCTATAACTACGTATTAGAGTATTTAAGGATGTGGGCCACATATGCTGCTTCCCATTCTTTCTGCTTATTGCATACATCTATTTTATATTTATTCTATGAGACCAATGATTACATTGATTAGTTCAACTATCCTAAATATTATGCCATGCATCTCATGGGCATTTTGCATCAAACAGTATTCTTTTGTTCCCATTTGACACATTTCACTAAATGTAACTTTTCATTCTTTTGTATCATAAGCAATTCTTCAACTGTCCATATACCTGTCTGAATTCTTCAGTGGCCTTCCAGATGTGCAACATTCAAGAGGACTGTTTGCTCTGGATCTTTCAGCTGCAGTTCTTGCTGCTCAGAGTCTCTTCTTGGAAACACAACTAGAGGATCAATTCTCTACAATTCTTGATTGTCACAGTTCTGAAAGTCTCTATATTCTTGTGACAGTAGATGTTGGGGGAATGTCAGTTGTTCGTCTTAATGGAACTCATTGTATTCCTCTGATACAGCTTTATTGACAAATTCAGTTGTATCCTGTATGCATTCTCATGGTTCTCATACTCTTATCCAGTCCCCATTTCTTCCTTTTTTAGTGTGAAGGTAAGAGTTTTCATTTTCATTTTATTTATTTCTTTTAATCGGTATTAATCTTAATGCCCCAAGTAGTACAGATAATGATGGTAATTTGCTTTCAGCTTTCTACCCATTAACATTTGAGTTAATGGGAGAATGAGACTTTACACTAGAATACTCCTATATTCCAAAAAATTCAAAATGAAAATCTACAAAGATATTGCCGCAACTCTTTCTCATGATTTTCCATTGTTCATATAGACTTCTCCACTTGTCTATTAAACTAAGAATATTGTGGACTGGGCATTATGTGTTGGGGTCCCTACTCAGGTACCAATATCCGGAATAGCTGACTTGTTCTTGATGACCATTGTCAGATATCACAAAATCAACTATTCCTTGTTTTGACAATATAGATGTTAATGCACTGTTACCATTGTACTAGCTGTGTTTGTCAATTCATTTCAGCAAATACGGAACAGTAAGTGCTCTAATTTATAACAAGTAGGTGTCCACTTGACTTCATGGATGAAAAATGTATTGTCAAGACAAACATGGAGTAAATCACTCATAATCTCATATTCTGGATTGTTGTTATGACACAAATTGCAAACTGAGCAACTCTACACCATTTGCTGTATGCAAATCAACATCTCAGGCCAATGTATTGTTTCTTGCTCTGTCTTTATACTTCACTGTTCCCAGATGTGATCGATGTATTCTGTCAAGCATCTATCTTCTCAGTTATTTAAGAACTATTATTTTGTCTGCTTTGATCATTAACCCCGGCCTTCAGCAACATAGTACACAGAGTGTTTGTATGTCTCTATGCACTATGTTTAGCACTCAGCTATTCAGGACTGTGACCCGTGATGCAGAATGGTGGTATCATACGTGCCACAAGTCTTTATAAATTATATACGGAAGCCATTTGTTGCTTGTGTCACATACCATACATGGTTCTTGTGAAGATGCTTGTGATGCCATCCAGACATGCAGAATGATGTTAGTCTGCCTGCACAGCTTGCTTCCACTGTTGCTTTTCAGTCTTGTGCTGTGGGTTACACTTTTATGAATCTTGCACATTGTATCTTAAATTACTGCAGGAAATGCAGGACTCATATTCCTTTTATTCATACCTTCATTGTGGCTATGCAGATTTCTAGAGTCTAAATTAATCTTTTTTTTTTTTATTAGAAATCCATTGAACATCAGACTCCATTGTACTTGCAGAGAATATATAAAAGTGTTATAAAGCACTATGTGCGTGTATGAGCTGGATGTGAAGAGCACATTCATATTTTATGATGGTGACATTCGAGGAGTAGTTGGATTAAAACTTTCCAAACCAGTAGAAACCATTATGGTTCTCATTTTTTAAGGCTGAGGTGAACAATTCAGCCAAGTCCTAAAAGATGCAGGACCATAACTTTTCTGAATGAGAGAAGATATCTTCACTGCTTAGGATCTAATATCTTTCCAGACAATATTCTACCTTATGACCATGAGCTGGCCATTTTAACAAATTAGTCTCAAAATATCAAACAGGCATCATTTGTGACCACTTTCACAAACTACACATTTATTTTGTGGTTATACCTCAAATGTTTGGTATGCTCAACAACCATGGCAACAACATTTTTGATAAAATTGCACTGTGATGGTTGCATGCTTCATATACCATAGTAACCAACATATGGGCCCTTCTGTTGGTGACACTAGATTCCTATGTATGGTACATTTCTGCAATCTAGCAGTCATAAAGGACTGCCTATGTGTATTAGCAGGTCTACATATACATCTCCACAGCCATAGCCAGCATCAGTGGCATGCACAGATAAAGCCCTGGCAATAGCCCAGGTGATCAGAGTTCATTTAGTTAACTTTTTTCCACTTCTTAAATCTTGGAGTTAGTATATTTAATTTACAGGGGATGTGGGAGGCAGATCCCCCCACATGTGGGGTACAGGGGCTTGCCCCCCCCCTGCAAAAACATAGTAGAAAGTGTGTTTGTTAGTTAGGTGTTGTTTATAAGTGGAGGAGATCTTATTTACATGTGCAATGTAGTTTTCAATGTTATGAAGCTATGTGTGTGTGTGTGTGTGTGTGTGTGTGTGTGTGTGTGTGTGTGTGTGTGTGAGATTTGTGTGTGTGAAGTATATATATATATATATATATATATATATATATATATATATATATGTGTGTGTGTGTGTGTGTGTGTGTGTGTGTGTGTGTGTGTGTGTGTGTGTGTGTGTGTGTGTGTGTGTGTGCGCCACATACTGATAAATAGGCTAATCATGTGTGAGGGGGATAAGAAGAAACAGATACGTATAGATAGCTGTCTGTATACACAGACATATTTTCACATATCAGTTCTTTAGGCAGATGAGGCATCAGACATGGGGTCAACTTAGCTAAGTGTAGGAGCATGCCCAGTGTGACTGTCAGTACTTACAAGGTGACTCCAAGCCAGACCTACCTGTACTCCAGTCCGGGATTTTGTGTGCTGCAGCCAATTGGCTGCTACACCTGATTCAACAGTCCAGCACCTCCCTGATATTTTGTCCAAGGTATTCCCCAGCTGTGTGCTGAACGTAATATATGACTCATACCTATCGACTGTACAGATTGTAATAGGCTGTACAGAGTTTTGCATCATATGTATGGTACATTTTACATAACATTTTGATTTTCTGGTACATCAGTGGCAAATCATTATAGACTGACATTAGGAAATGATGACAGACATTTGAGTTACTGACTCCATACACACCAGGAAACCCATGGTACTGCACAACCTGTTATTCTCTGCATTTTCTACATTTGTCTGGCCACTACTTAATCCTTCTCCTTATATTTGGGCCTTTGTTCCATTACTGTTCATGGCTTTGTCCAGATGTCCTGCTCTAGGTGGTTATAGGTGTGATGTGACTGGGGTACATGATACAACACCATATACAAGGTGGCAGTCTTCATACCTCTCACTGTACATGTTTTAGCAGGATGTCCAGCATTCCATCCCATATGTCTGCTCTGTTCCTCATGCAATTGTGTTTTTCAGGTAATATACTACTAAATTTTACCCATCGAATTGTTGTAAGTATTGACACCGTTAAGTGATAGCCTTTACATCCTGCTGCTACTCTGACCTGTTGCAACCTGCGGTTATACTAGTCACCTTCTGGATTACTCAGAGCATATATAATGTCTGTAGATTTGGCCTTCTGTCCCTTCATTGTCTCTGGCTTTGTCCAGCTTTCTTCCAGTAAGAGATCGAGGCATATTGACAGCCTGTGGGACTCCTACCATAGGAGTACCTCACATGCAAAAGTTGTAGGTGCAGCCAGCTTCGAACCATAAACACCATCAACCATACTAAAGTACTGAGCCCACTGAGCCACACCAGCCACCAGAAAGTCAGGTTTAATTCCTCACACTATCAACAGCAGACAGGCATACACTTTGACCCCTGCATGTTGTCGAAAATAGAACACGTAGCCAGGTTGTTTGGGACAGCCCAACGATTGTGTGGTCTGCTGATATATCCATGCAAACATAATGTTACTGCAGTTGTATGAGAATACTGATGTATTGGGGGTTGGGAGTCTAGCATTGACAGTCATGCGTCTATCCTATGACCCCACTGTTTGGCATTTCCTTTGCATACTGCAGTGGATTTTGCTGTCTTGTGGCCTAATGCATATTATTGGGCAGTCAGTATTGGACATAGTACCTGTTGTCCCACATAGCTGTTAGTTCTCTGCAAGTATCCCAGTAGCACACTCTATTCTCTTGCATACATGCAGCAGGTCCATATATATGCTACTATAGTCTAGTACTCTGTACATTTGTTGTAAAGGAGAGTGACTTACTTTGTGAATGCAGCAATTGAGATGCCTGTGTTGCAGGGCTGACACTCTCTGATATACGCAGTACACAGCCAATATATGGTAAGGTGCAGGTTGTGGGGTGTGGCTGGCATCCTTTTTACTATGTATGTGAGTCAGAGTAAGGTGTCAATCCCTAGGACCCTAGGTTGTCAGTGCATGTGCTATCCTTTGCCTTTTTGCCAAGGCCAGGACATACTGGGCATGCCTACATCTTCCTATAGGGACAGCCTCAGGGGTTCCTCCTCCAAGTCCCCCTGTGGGTGTGGCTGTGGGGATGTTGGCACTGATGGGGGGGATGTGTATCCCTTCCCTATGATGATCCTGCCACAGCTGTTTCCACAGGATCATACTGTGTAGCATGGCACATACTGTGAATATCTGTGCACATGTGGATGGAGAGTACCACAGGGCTCCACCAGATATATTGAGGCACCAGAACCATGACTTGAGCAGCCCAAAGACTTACTCTAGAATGTTCCTAGTTTGTGCTTGTGCCTCATTACAGCATTCTTCAGTAGGTGTGTGTGCATTTCTGATGGGTATCATCATCCATGGTTCCAGTGCATAGCCAGCATCCCCCAGTAGATGGCTGTATGGGATGTCTCCCCTGGCAAACATCTGGTACAGCTGTGATGCATGCCAGACATGGGAGTTGTGATAACTGCCAGGGCTGCCAGCACACACATTCATGGTAATGCCCTAGGCATTGCACATGACCTGGCAGTTGATGGAGTGATACCCCTTGTGGTTGACATAGACTCTACCCTCCTCACCAGGTAGTGCTTTGATGTGTACATGAGTGCAGTCTGTGGCACCCAGTACCTCAGGGTAGTGTGCAACATGGTAGAAGATATGCATACTGCTGGCCCACTCCTCAGGGGTCTGGAGTAAATAAATGTGCTCACTGGCATGTGTTTGCATGGCAGCCAGGAACTGGTGGAGTACCCTGGATGCTGATGCCTGTAAGACCCCCATCATGTCCCCAGTTGGGCTTTGGAAAGTACCTGTAGCTAGTATTCTAAGGGCTACACATACCTTTGTTTCCACCGAGATGGGTTTCCCTCTGTTGGCTCTGGGTCTGAGTTAAGGGTGGCAGAGCTCAGTGAGCTCTTGTAATATGTCCCTGTCCACTCTGTAACACTCTACAATCTCCAGCTCGTGTAGCTCCTGGAAGGTTACCCTGGGCCTGAACACTCTTCTCCTTCTCAGTCTAGGCCTATTGTCAGTGGCAGCATCAGCACTGACCTCAGCCTCTAGCACATACATATGTAGCAGAGCAGCAGCATCTGTGCATGTATTATGTCAATTAAATTTCCCAAGTCTGTACTCTAATGGTGCAGAGTATGGAGGAAAATCAGATTGTAGGGTGTATGCATAATTTATAGTGGTCTGCTGCAGATGCAGCCTGGGTGATTGGCTAACTATGATGCATTCCACCTGCCAGGTACATCACTGACTGGGTTTGAATGGCCCAGTGTAAGTGGAACAGGGGTTATCAGTAATTTATACATATTGGCTTTCACAGGCAATTTCCTTTTTTTTTTTTTTTTTTTTTTTTACTGCCTTCCCTGCTAAGCACACCAGCACAGTGCACAAACACACCCAAACCAGCTAAAACAAGTGCCCTGATGATAAACAAAGCTTAGCAGCACTGGACACACACCCCCTGCTTAGCTGAGGGGCATGCCATGCAAACGGACTCTGCTCAGCTCCAATCTGCTTAAACATATAGTCACACACCCCTGTTTGATGTCAGCTAGCTCTCCTGTGGACACCAACATGTTTCTGGGGCTACACAGATTTTATCTACGGACATGATAACCCATTTTTGCCATTCAGAAACCCCAGCTCATTTGCATACAGATGCATGCACACAACCTGGATATTGTGCTATTCCAGGGCCTGCCTCCTTAGCAACCATAGAAATCTACCATTGTACATATTCCGTGCAGGGCCCTATAATGTATTATTGTCACATATTTTTTATTTTTCATTTTTAAACTTTAAATTTTTTTTTTTGCATAATGGCATATTTGCGTGCTGCTGTGTACCATGTAAATATAATATGGGTATTAAAAAAAATAATTTTAAATTATTTCCCGTTAACTGGGCTTTTACAACCCCTGTTCACTTTTTAATTTCTTGTAAATGGAAATTTTCCGTGTACACTTCAGACAGCAACACAGCATCTGCACAACTCCCTATCTGCTTGATGGATCACTGTACACCCTCATTTTCATGCAATTCACCTACTTATGAGGTGATTTGCATAACACAGACACTTCCACATTGGCATGCTCATTCACGCCCCTCAGCTCTGTTTTCTGAATCGCACAGCTGCTTACTTCCATGTAAGCTCCATCCTACTATGCCTATATGGAAAATCAATCCATGTAGGCTTTATAGAATTCCCCCTTATGTTTACATTATCAAGAAGAAGAAAGTATTGAATATGTGTTTTTAAAATGTAAAAGAAAAAAGGATCTGAAGTAATTTACTTCATTTGGTCTTCAACCTGTGGGAATACAGATCCGTATCAGATCTGAGATGGCAAATATTACTAGCATCAGCTCCGAGCTCCAGACTCCTCCCCTTACCCATAATACACCTCCACTGCCTTCCATCCCCAGATCTCATTTGCCGCGATTTGCTTATACATCATGTCTTCAGAGCTCCAGCTAGCAGTGGGTTATTTCACTACTGTAAGTTTAAAATTTTCATTCTTTTTCATTGATCTAGGTTAGTTTAGGTACCCCTTCTCCCCTCATATTGCCTTGGCATTGAGTGTTAGCCTGATTAGGTAAATAGTTAGAGTAGTTTGTTCTGTGGTGCCCCCCCAGTGTTGTCTATATACTAGCATGGTGAGTGGGTGTGTGTGTGTTGGAGTTAAGAAAGTTTTTTGCCTGTCTTTTTTAAGGCTTTCTTTCTTTCTCTCAGGATGGCTGAAAAGCTTGTCTTTAAGCGCTACACAGAGTGTGTCCATAAGCTCTCCCCAGCGGATGGCCGCACTCTGTGTGTATTGTGCTTAGGTGTGGCCCACCTTAGTGTGGATTGCTCCATTTGTATAATGTTCAACCCCCGAGCTTTAAAGGATAGGAAGGCCAAGTTGGCCCTCAAAGGTCTTCTTCCTTCTACTGATCCTTCTTCCTCATATTCAGCTTCAGTCACAGCGGCTGCTGTGACTGCCTCTCCCTCTTCTCTTCCTCTGGCCTCTCCTCCCTCCCAGGCTGGGACTCAAATTCCTGCATCTAAGCCTGTGATAGCAGAGCAGAGGAGAGATAGAGAAAGGGAGAGAGAGTCGAAGACGAAGGAAAAAAGGAAGAGGTCCCCGGACCTCACTTCTCCAAGCAAGTCAGCACAGATCCATGACTCCCCTCAGCTCCAGTCTCCAAGGTTCTCCCCGTAGCCAGATGAGGCATGTCCAGTCTCCCGGGCCTCGGTTTCCCAACCCGCCAGGTCGGAGTCCATGGCCTCGTCTCGGTCAACCCGCTTCTTATTGGATATGGATCTGGATAAGATGATGAGGCACTTTATTCATACACTGATCCAGATGGGGGTCTTGCCAGGCCCCCCCTCCATCTGGAAGGGGGAGATCACTTCCTTTCTATCAACCCATTTCTCCTTCCACAATTCGACCTTTGGCTTTGGAGTACTCGGATCCGAGGTTGGTCTTGGTCAGGGGGTCGGCACCGACAGAACTTGTTTCCTCAACACCGACAGCTGCCTGGAGCATCTCGGATCTGACCAGTTTGGATCCAAGCCACTCTCAGAGCTGAAGCTTGGGTGTCAGATTCGAGGGAGTGGAACCTTTTCCATCGGCTTCAACATTGTCAGGCCAGGTCCCCTCCCTTGGAGCGCCGTCCACTTCAGGAAAAGCTCTGATTCTTGTGTCAGACCTGGGGAGACCTGCCTCCTTATTAGCTTCCCAGGAGATCCGCTCTCCTTCAGCATTCGATGTGGTAGAAAGGGTCCTCTCTATTGGATTGAGACCCCTGACCACCACCTCAGAATCCTCCCAGACCCCCTCGACTCTGTCTACGGACCCGATTGTCTTACCAGATGGACAGCTTATGCCCGATGAGCCCCAGACGGTTCCCCCTGAGGAACTGATGGCTTGTGAGCACTCCCCTGAGAGCCCCACTAGAGATGTGCCTCGCAAGCATACGTGCAAGAGGAGGCACTTGGACTCCCTCCCTGAGTCCCTCACCGAGGACACAGATTTAGATGATGGAGTGGGTTCCCCAAGATCACCTCCCGAGGATGTCTCCTTTGGAGACTTCATGGAGATCCTGTGCCAGCGTGGAGGTTGGTCTGCCCCCAATCCCTCTTCTGATGAGTCTGTGTTCCTGGAAGCTTTTGGCACAGGCCCATCTACTTCCTGGATGTCCCCTCCCATGGATCCTTTAGTGGATTTGATCAATTCACGTGCGTGGAAAGAACCGGACACTGTGGAGCATATCCCCAAGTGACCCATAAAGTTTAAAGTTTAAGCCCCTCCATTGGCAGGCCATCCTGGAATAAGGGCTCCCCTGTGAATGCCATGGTGGTAGCAGCAGCCACTAAGAAGGAACTTGCTCAGGGGAGTTCCTCCCTCCACCCTCCTGACTGGTAGTCACAGATGATGGACCGCCTAGGGAAGCGGGTGAATGCTTCAGCTACTTTTTCGATCAGGGTGCTGAATTACTTGGCCCAAGTCACTAAACTCCAACGCAACCTAGTAAAGGAGCTGGAGGAGTCTCCATCCAAGTCCATGTCCCTGGAGGACAAGGCTTCATTCTCCAAGAAAATGGCCACTCTATAAGTGGTATCAAATACGTCCATGCAACTCCTCTCCCATACTATGGAAAGAGAGGCTAGGGCAGCTGGGTCCGGCATGTCCATGAGGCATAACACCTGGCTCAAGTTGTGTCAATTTTCTGAACCCTTTAAGGAGTCTTTTGCCAATGCCCCCTATGACGGCTCTACACTTTTTGATAATACTGTCAAGGAGACACTAGTCCAGAGTGAGAAGGACAGGAAGACACTGTCTGCCATCGGAATCTGCTTCTCTAACCCTCAAAGGTCTTTTTCCTGGGACCAGAGAGGGCAAAAGAAGATGTGGTTCCGGAAGTCTCAGTATACCCGGGACACTCAGGACTCTTCTTCCCCTAGAGGCAGAGGGAGACAGAATGGATGCTGGCCCAGAGGAAGACGGGGTCTGCAGAACATTGGGTCTTGAGAACCATTCTCAGACAGACCTGGGCAGCAACCCTGAGGGGTTGCCCAGTTGCTCTACTCTGGAGGCAGTCGAGGGATGATTGTCCTTGCACCCAGTGGCATGGGAGTCCATAACAATGGACCACTGAGTGCTTCAAATCATATCCAGAGAATATTCTGTCCCCTTCGTGGGTTACCCCATATCTCCAAGACACCTCCCAGATGTTCCACCCATGCAAAGGGAGGCAGCAGCACAGGAAATTTCCAAGCTGCTAGTAAAACAAGCCATCAAAACTGTCCCCGCAGATCAGTCCAGATCGGGCTTCTACTCCAGGTTCTTTTTGGTGCCAAAGAAAATGGGGGACTTAAGGCCCATTCAGGACCTCTCTACTCTATACCTGTCTGTTGCCAAAGAGAAGTTCTGGAAGTTCACGCTACAGTCTATCATGCTGTACCTGCAAGAGAGCGACTGGATGCACTCGTTAGACCTCCAGGATGCTTACTATCACATAAAAATGCACAGAAGCTCCAAGAGGTTCCTCCACTTCTAGCTAGGAGCCAGTCATTATCAATCTCAAGCCCTACCCTTTGGTCTCACCACAGCCCCCAGGATGTTTACCAAAGTGATGGCAGTTGTAGCGGCTCATCTGAGGCTTCAGTTGATTCAGGTCTATCCATACCTGGACGATTGGCTCCTCACTGCTCCCACCAGGCATCTACTTTCTCAAACCAGGAATTACTTTCTGACACTTGCCCTGAGTTTGGGCATCACAATCAACACATCCAAATCTCTCCTAGATCCTGTACAGGTGATAGACTATATTGAGCACAGGATAGATATTCTTCAGTGCAAAATATTTCTGACCTTGGAGAGAGTTCAAAACCTCAGGATGCATGTCTCCCTGTCTACCGTTCCCACCTCCCAATGGCAGAATCAGTGTTGAGGGCCCTAGGCTCGATGGCAGCAACCATAACTCTTCTTCAGTGTGCTCGGCTGCACATGCGGATTCTTCAGTGGACTCTAGCGGTTCAATGGTCCCTGTTGGAACTGCCATTGACTTATCCTATCTACATAAGTCGAGTATGTTGGTCATCCCTCATATGGTGGATGAGTTCTCCGGACATTTTGGAGGGACGACTCTTTGTTCCAGGCCCGGCCCAAACCACAGTGACCACGTATGCCTCCCAACTCGGGTGGGGGGCATTGTTCGGGCAGGACAGTCCAAGGCCTGTGGTTCCCCCATAGAGATCAGCTTGCATATCAATGTCCTAGAGATGAGGGTGGTCCTTCTAGCATTGCATGCCCTTCATGCCTTTTTTTCCTCTCAGGACAATTGCCATTCAGTCAGACAACATGTCAGTAGTCTGGTATAGCAACAAACAGGGAGGGGGCAGATCTTACCCCCTTTGTCACGAGGCCATGGGAGTGGTGAGAATGGGCAATCTCCACTGGTCACTTTCTCATCACAATGCACATTCTGGAATGGTCCAACATCCCAGCGGACAGACTAAGTCAGACCATTCTGGTGCCTTATGAGTGGTCTCTGAATTTGTCAGTAGTGGAACAGATCTTCAGCGAGTGGGGTCAACCTTGCTGCGATCTCTTTGTATCTCCTTCCAACATGAAGTGCAGCAAGTTCTTTGCTCTGAACCCTCTGCCAGGAGAGTCCCACAGAGATGCTCTAGTTCATGCTTGGCCTCCCGGTCTTCTGTATGCTTACCCACCAGTACCTCTCATTCTGAGGTATCTGCAGAAAGCTTGTCGACTGGGGAGCAAGGTGATCCTCATTGCCCCATTCTGGCCTCTCCAGGTATGGTTTCCCTTCCTTTGGTCTCACCTTCTGGCTCCACCTTGTATCCTAGATCCCATTCAGGATTTGATTTCACACTCCTCAGGGGTGCCTCATCTGAGTCTGGACAGCCTGAAGCTCACGGCTTGGTTACTCCAGTTCCCATAATTGCTAGGAATCCCGGACTATCTTCCTCAGTTAGATCTATTTTGGTAGCTGCTCATAAGTCTTTGACCAGAAAGGTTTATCACAGCAAGTGGAAATATTTTTCTTTCTGGGCCTCTCAGAGGAGTTTAGAGCCTTTCATGGCTCCTATTTCCACTATTCTTGATTTTCTAGCTGATATTTTCCAGCTCGGAGCTAGTTCTTCTACTGTCAAAGTTCAGTTGGCTGCCATTTCTTATTTTTATGTGGGTGAGAATTCTGTGTCCTTAGCATCTTCCAGACTGTATAAAACGTTTATCAAAGGAACTTTTTTGCTATGCCCGCTGGTCAAAGATCTGATTCCCCCGTGGGACCTTACTATGGTTCTCCAAGCTCTGGTCACTCCGCCTTTTGAACCTGCGGCAACTGTAGATCTAAAATTTTTGTCATTGTAAACAGCCTTTCTGGTAGCTATTACCTCTGCTAGAAGGGTTTCAGAATTACAGGCCTTGTCCATCAAACTTCCATACTTGATTTTTCATAAAGACAGAGTTTCCCTTTGGACCAATCCATCTTTTCTTCCTAAGGTGGCTTCACCAGTCAATATCAGACTATAAATTTGCATGTGTTCTTTCCCAGTTTTACAAACAAAATGGAATACAAACTACACGTGTTGGATGTTCATAGACAGTTATGATTCTATTTACACAGGACAAAAAATTTCTGTAAATCTGATCAATTGTTTGTTTCCTTCTGTAAACACTTTTTGGGGAAACCTGCCTCTAAGGTCACTATAGCTAGATGGATTTCATCATGCATCCTGCAGGTCTATAAGGACAGAGGCATGTCTCCTCCAGGTCAGGTTAAAGCTCATTCCATCAGGTCCATGGCTACATCTGTGGCTTTCTGGTCTAGAGTGTCTTTGGATGACATTTTCTCTGCATCTACTTGGTCCTCATCTCATACATTTATTTCTCATTATAAACTTGATTTGATTTCAAGAAGGAGAGCATACTTTGGTTCAACAGTGCTCCAGAATATCCTTCCATGAGGGCCTCCCAGGAGTTTTAGTAGCTGGGGACTCTGTCCCACAGGTTGAAGGCCAAATGAAGTAAACTACTTCAGGTAAAGAAGTTATGCACTCACCATAACATTCCATCTGAGTAGTTGTACTTCATTTGTCTTCAACCGTCCCTCCCTCCTTCCCCCAGACCTTGGCGCATGATCAGCCTACGAGCTGCAGTATAGTTCACAAGTATATTATCAGGTCGGGTTCTAAGTATAAGTTCAGCAAACTCGATCTGGGGATGGAAAGCAGTGGAGGTGTATTATGGGTAAGGGGAGGAGTCTGGAGCTCGAAGCTGATGCTAGTAATATTTGTAGGCTCAGAGCCGATATGGATCTGTGTTCTCACATGTTGAAGAGAAATTAAGTACAACTACTCAGATGGAACATTAAGGTGAGTACATAACTTCTTTTTATGGGAAAACTATGTAAAGAAGATTTTTTCAAAGATACAAACGTGTATGATTTTATAGATATAAGTATAGAAGTACAGAATATGTTAAAAGAATAGATACTTTTTTATATTATATGAGTTATAATGGAATGAAAGAATAAATTAAATTATGTTTAATGGTAAATGGATTTTAGCAACAATATTAAGTAAAATTAGACGGTGGTTATGGATAAAGGAGGAGGGTCTAATAAAGATGAAAGTCTAGTATGATTGTAAAGGAAATTATGAATATGTGTAAAGAGATTTGCATATCTATATATTTGTACATTTTTAAATATTTGTAAATATGCAAATATTTTGTAAATAAGAGTTCTTTTTGTATATAAATAAAGGACTCCTATTCTTTTTGATTGGTGCTGTGGGATCTTTTATAACCACCTGAGCTACCACCAACTCAGGTAGATGGGGACTTGGTTTAACATCTCATCCGAAGGATGACACATCAAGAAAACACCCCCCCCTTTTTTTGCTGCACTGCAGTGTCAGTAATCGATCTACCTGGTATGGGAATAGTTTGAATTGAGTCATCTCATTTCTATACATCTATGCCTAGCACATAAATTACTTCAGCAAAGCTAACTACCCTGACTTAACTGCTTCTGATGCCTGCTATTACCTGGATAGCTCCTACACAGGCACTTTAGAGATTTTACTGTTTATCAAAGCACTGACCTATTAGTACTTAAATAGATATGGAGACTCCTTATTCTCTGTTTCTGTAGGTAGCCTTTGGAATAAGCTCCATTTTGATATAAGAACTGTAAAAGTACAAAAGCTATATACAAATTCAAACCCCTTCTAACTTTACACTTCCATAAGAATTGAAGTTGTAATTGCAGTACCAGCTAACATGAATTCTATTCACTAATATATTGTTTTTTTATGTTCTATTGTGTAGTAGGACTTATAAATACAGTACAAATTTAGATTTTGTTTAGTTATCCAAAGACTCACTTTGTTACTGCTCTTCAACTTTTTAGTATACTGTATAATACATACCTGTGTCTGCTGTACTACTTTATATATTTAAAAGTTTAACATGATTCATGGAGTCAGACGTCTTTCTAAAGTCTACAGAGATTACCGAAGTTAAGTTTCCAGCATATGATGGCACTTGTGATGAAAAGAAGAGCAGTGCTGTTGCTGCGGTCTTCTGTAAAACCAAGCAGTTGTTCATATAGCACACCATCAGCCATAAGGTGTATTTTTATTTGCATTGTTACTGTTTCTCCAAGATTTTGACTAAGTATGAAAGCAGATTACTCATGCAGTCTTTGTCCTTTTGCAACTTTTCAGAGTTCATGGAAAGCAATTTATGTTTAGGAGGTGTTAACATCATTTTTATGGGTTTTACTACAAATATATCATAGGCTCACAGAAATTTTGGACAGAGTCCATCTCTCAGCCTACCTTACCATAGCTTAGAGTTGCATGCCACCTATGCTACAAATAAGTTTTACCACAAAGCTGGCCTAGACACCTCACAAAAGATTAGATTATGCAACCATGACTACAAAGTATAAAGATCATACATTGCACATTTAATATCCACAGAGAAACAATTGTGGCCATGTGACTGCAAGCACAGTGTAGATATCACAGCATAAGAGAGAAGAGCACATTACATATATAAATATAACAGTGGTATATGCTAGGCATGTGAAACTGGTAGTTTGTAATTAAAGTCAGCAACCAAAATCTAACGAAAGACAATGATTTCTCTACTTTTCCCACCAAATCTAGACAATTCTATCAATGCATATGAACCAATTGGTTATTTTTGATATTCTGAGAAACATAAGTGCTCAAAATATTAGAAAATGCATATTGTAAAAATATATACTAAGCCTGAAACTGCAGTGTCTCAAAGTATTCTGAGGTAGTTATCATAAAGGTTGATATCATGAGCTGTTTCCTGTGGGCAAAATTGCAGGGTTTGATTTCTTCCAACTCTATGTGACTTAGAGCAGGTCATTTAACCAGACAGTGCTCCTGGACTGACCCTGAAAGGGAACACATGCATTCAGTGGGCTTATTTGGTTAACAAATAAATAAATAAGTTCCTCTTACTTTGAGGTAAGCTGATCTTAGTCTGACTATATCTATAGCTGATGAGGATATGGAAGAATTACCCCCATATCTGGGGTGCAGTTTTATATTTGTGGTTCTCCATCAGATTTTTAGTTACTTTTTTATAATTGAGTTAGTTACAAGCATCACAGCTACAATAGGGAACCAACGCAATGTGATTACTTAAAGCCATTTATAACCTAACCAAGCGAAGTACCTAAATAAAAGATCCACATACAATGTAAGCAACACCCTGCCCCAAATAACACAGTCAGTAGCAAACCACTATACTAGTTAATTTGGTATTCACCAGGTTTGTCTACCAACCAAGAAATTTGATATGTGAAATCAAACAAATAATGCTGCATGTAATGCAGATATTATATGTACATATGTACATTACAAAGTTCCTTTGGCAGCAAGATGTCATATGACTTATATGTATTTAAAATCCTTTTACATTATGAAGAATTTTATTTGATGAAGTGTTAATGGACTTAAGACAAAAGCGCTTATCTTTTAATTTTTAATAAAATTGAATTAAAGTTTCTACCATCCTGACACTGTAACATCTACTGCAGGTGTTAGGAGAGACACTGCTGTACCTGTATGTGACATTATGATCAATCCAGGCTAGTTGACAGGTGTGTATGGCATATATATGTCACAATCCACACTGTCACAAATGTAACTCATGCCATCAATGTTGTCAACAGCTATGTATGTACTGTGTGCATCATTGGAAAAGGTATGACACATGCATCTGATATAACACCTTGATGGGGATTCTGCGCCATCAGACAGAAATGTTTATGGAACAAGAAGAATACCTAGGTATAGCCAATACGATGTGTGGGAGCTAACTGTGGCAAAGGTGGTACACTTGAGTTATGCATCCCTGAAAGATGTGTAAGGAGGTATATGAAGAAGGGTGCATTGTACTCAGTCACTGGTGTGAAGAAGACTGTGAACTATAGAAGTATTATGGCCTTTGATGTGGATGTCCTGCACATGCTCCGAAGTTATGCTACATACAAGGGACTAGTAACCACTGTCGGCACTTGTTGGTGGACGTTCCACATACCATTTACCTCAGTACATAGGTCACATACTACCTGGTCTACTCACAGGGGTGTGATATCTACATTATCACTGGGTTGTGCATTTGTTTTCATAACGTACCTCTCTGGACTATATGAAGAGACACATGACTGAACTATCACATTATGTATCCCAGGCAGGTATGACCCTTGCCCTAAGCAGTATTCTACCTTCACCCAGGATGATACCACAATATAAACAAAATTGATGGACTTCAACAATTGGCTTAGTTTCTGGTGTCAAGTCCACAGGAATCTAGTATCTCTCAGCCTGCACTTTGATGGTTGATATGCAATGCTGCTTTGCTAAAGATGGACTGAAAGTGTGTCCTTTAGGCTGTTGGATACTGGCAAAGGTGCTTGCCTTTCCCATAGTGCTTTTGTTAGGAAATGTGAAAGCAACAACATTTCTGACATAACAACATCCACTGCAGGCAAATTCAAAGTTCTGCTGCTTAATGCTAGGAGTCTAAACATGAATCTCCACTGGAGGAAATGGCCAACCTACCAGCTAACAGATTTGGCACAAATTTCAACCTCCTGGCCCCACCAGCCATACCCCAAAGCATACCTGATGCTAGTCCCTTGCCTAGTATCTTAAGACATCAGGTCATATCTGTACTCTCCAAGGCTGAAAACCTTAATGGTACCAGATAACATCCCAGGTTGCTTACTAAGCAATCTAAAACAGGACATAGTGGACCAAATTAGCATCCTCGTTAACCATAGCCTGAGAACTGGCTTTGTTCCAGCAGAGTAGAAAACAGCAGCAGTAATCCCTTTGCACAAAGGGGGGCAATCCGCCAACACTGGGAACTATCAGTGGCGGCTCATGCCGTTGGACTGCAGGATTGCAGCCCCCCCCCAGCTGTGGAAGAAAGAAAGAAAAGAACGTGTTTAAAAATAAAAAAAAATATTTATTAATTATTTAAATATTTACTGGCTGGGCAGTGCTAGTCCGATTGACTCGCAAAGTCCTTGAACCCGTACTGCGCATGTTCAGCGAGTTTCGGGGATATTTTTTTTTTTTTTTTTTTTTTTTGGTTTTGACTGTAAATCTGCATCTGGACTGTTATAAAAGTAGTCCAGATTAAGGAAAAAAGGCATCAGTGTGATGCCCACAAGTCTGTGCGGTTTAACTGCACAGTGAAGTGAGAGGGGATCAGATTGCCACGTCTGCAGTCACGTATGTGACATGGACGGCTGGATGGCTACTGATTGGTTCTCGCTCTCTTCTTGAAAAAGAGAGCAAGAAACAAATCAGTAATACAGGCTAGCTAGCACAGTACTTACTTGCTATGGTGCTACCATTGCTGAAACAACTCACTTGTGTAAGTTGTTTGCTTTTTTTTTGGCTTGTGAGAGTTCAGTTTGACTTCCAACAGAGCTTACAGAGCTAGCTGCTAGCTAATTTGATTTTCTCCAGTGGCAGTTCTTCAGTTCATGATCAAATGGAAACAGCAGGCAGTCACTCATTTTTTTACTTTAAATTTAGGTAGGTCAAGTGTCCGAGTCCGACTCCTCCTAGAAAAGTTTTGGCCTTACATAATTTTCTGTATGTTGCTTGTAGCAATGGTTTTACAGAATCTGGTTGTAGAAATTGTTTTGATAATGTTTTTTTTATGTTCTTCTTCTTCTTGCATTGGTCTGCAGCTTGTTGTCATGTGATACATTAATGATGCAACAAACTTTAGTCCTGGTGATAACATTAGCGAGGATATTGGCATTTGGTCTGTGTTTCACATACTTGTAACGCTAAAAATGCAGACAAGGCATTCCTGTCTTCTGAAAATTATGATGACAAGCTTGTTTTCCAGAGAAGAGACCAATGAGGCAAACAAGAAGAAAAAAATCGGTGGTACTTTGTAGCGTTCATAGTTAACACAGTAAAAGTTGCATTAGCTTCATCTTGCAAAGTTCTACAATAAGTTGAAGTGACCTAGGAAATATTGATTGATAGGTAACTTAATCATACAGCTTCTATCAGAAGGTGATGTTGTTCTGTACAGACAGTGAAAAAAGTCACAGCTATAGAATGTACAATGCATTTGGCAGACGCTCAATCTCAATGTTACTGAAACTAACTGCCTTTACGTTCTTTGTTGTAATCACTCTTTACACAGTTAACTGATGCATGTCTTTCCAAATAACATTTTCATGCCTTCCTTAATTACAGTGATCATCTAAAGAGGTAGAGTTTAGCAGATGTAAGCTTCTTATGTATGCTTACCACAAATGCTTGTTACAACCTATCTTTTCAGGATGCAGCCATTCTGATTGAATGGCAGAGGTGTGTGAGTGACACAGTGAATAACTTTGTATTGTACTGTACATCATTTTCATAGTTAGGTGCACTGTGGGTGTTCTTCAGTAAACCACTTGAACACTCTGTTATATCAAAATAGACCAGCACCAGTACAACTCTAATACTCTGCCTCGAACAAAGAACTGAACACATCACTTAGCAACACTTAAGAGTCTATGCTTTTCTTGTATTATTGAGGAAGCAACTGGGTCAAAATGCAGGCAGGTCTGCTTTTACAATGAGCATTTATTTCTGCATAAGTCATGTCCACACTTCAGCTAAGGATTGTTGATGCAGGCAGGATCACTAACCAGAGACAACTCACATGCCACAATAAATTACTGTACTTACAATGCATCTAGGAAATGCTGTAAGAAACAATCATTGAAATTCCAGCATGATGGATAGTAGAATTCTAATTTTACCTCCTAATGTCATTGTGATAATTGCTCTACGTATATTGGGTGTTGAATGTCGATTTTATAACAAGTTTGAAGAAGGTGCTTACATTATGAATATTTTGCGTAGTTATCTTTGTGTGCCACAGCCACTGTCTACAAAAGTTTAGAGCATGTACTCTTAATGGTTAAGATCAATTGTACTGTATATCTGCTTAGATGACTGTCACCGTACTGAACAAACCTAGCTACAACAAGCGGTTTCTGCTAGTCTAGTGCTTTATACTGTCTGCATGGAGTGTCAGCAGCAATATTTGGAAACTTGTTTTGCAGAGTAGCAAACAGCTACTCTGATTATCAAGTACATATTGTGTTTGAATCACTGTGCCTATCCATAGCTATTTTGCTATGCACTACCTGACTATTAATCTGAGCCACACTTTTTTTTATAAAATGTTTATGGCCTCAAAGTAGACAGTGCATCTGAAACAGTGCTACAGCTCTCAAACTTCATCATGCTTACCTCAACACATATTCTTTGCATGCTGACTGTAATGAAACTAATCCAGATGATTTATTATAATACCTGGATGGTATGATTACATATGAAGAACATTTTCTTGCAGATTATGGCATATTCCTACTACAAGAAATGTCAAACATTCCATTTTGGCAGTTCATTTCCAGTTTTCTTTTCTGCCTTTTGGCTTATCAACACCTCTGGAAATCTTATAAATTTATAGTCTCATTTATTTTATTTATGCACCAAAAGAACAAATTGAAATTATTTTCATATCGAAATGATTACTTTATCAAACTCTGTTCATCCCCATAGTTGAAGAATTACTTGGTAAACATAACAATGTTGTTCCTGTTTCTGGGATTACAGTAAACTAGGACAAGACATGAGCAACACCAACATAAATGATTCATTTTCCACAAGAACTTTTTTTTTTTATTTTAATTTATTTTAAATTTGCAACTGGGGTAGGCCACTGATTCCACTGACCAATGTCAGTCTCAGCCCAGGGTAAACAAAATAAATATGTGGCATTATATATAGTGTGAATGACAAAATGCAGTACATAGATGTATTGTACAGAAAGTGAATATCATAGTTGGCTTGAGAGTATAATGGCAATAAATAAATAGGATTATATACGGAGTGACCAACAAAAGGCACTATATGTATGCATTATATATAGATAGTGGAAATCATTGAAGGCATGTAGAAAGAATCACAATCAAAAACAGTCAGTACAAGGTATGGAGAGGGAAGAAGGGTGAGAAGAGGGTAAATTATATGACCAGAGAGCTAGCAGTTGAATTTTGCTAGAGTCTTAAAATGTGTGTTTATATCTAATCAGAAAATGGGGTAAGACTTCTGTTCATTTATTTATCAGTCACCCAGATGAAAAAGGCAATGTGTCAGACAAATGGACAATGTAATCCCTCTAATTTTTTTTTTTCACAGTCGTTATTCATAAATCAAAGGAAGCAGGATTGCATAATACATTTGTGTACCTTATTAAGAGGAACGTACCTCATTTGGTGTCTTAAAAAGTTCAGGCTCACATTGAAAGGGTCTGTCACACATTCAGTTTTAGGACTTTTTTAACTGATATCCATGGAAAATAGAATTGAATCATATTAATTCATTAAAATATATTTTTTCTAAGCAAAACCAGCATATTTAACCACCATATGACCTTCCTAGCTGAAGTTGTTAGTAAGCCATTAATAAGTGTTCTACATTTTGTCTATTTGTTCCACATTATGAGGGCTAATGTTCCTTGTTTTGAAGATGGCAGGTTGAGAGCTATGTTCTAATATTTTATATACCAAATAGAAGTTGATGCATTTATAAGAGGAAATGGAAATACATATTTTTTGTGGATGGCAATCGTCCTTCTGTGTTCAGTGTACCAAAAGTTCAAAATTATACGCAATTTTTAGGGTTATCAGAAAATGGGTCAACGTCAGCTGAGTCATGCAGGATAGTGGTGGTCTGGCAACAGTAAGTGCCTTGGACTGTATTAGTTCTTCTGTTCCGAGTCAATTTCTCATATTAAAATTCTTTTTATCCAGACCACACTCACTCATTCTAAATAGATGAAACTCTGCAGTTAAGCTAGGTTTAATATCTGTGTTTAAAAATTTTGAGTGGAGTTAATAATATAACCCAAGTAAGTAACCCTTACGCAGCTAACAATGGAGCCAAGTTAATGTTGGGCTGATTCCTTCTTTCAAATAATACAGTAGAATGTTGTCTGTCTAAACTGAGGTATCATTGGAGGTGTTGAATGAAACATATTCTTTCATTCAGAAGGGTGGTATGTATTTACCACTAAAAGACATTTTATTTGCCTCTTTAGATCATCCATATTATGTATTGAATATTGTGCTTGTTCCAATTGATATTCCTTTTAAAACAGTGCTGCTTTGTTTGCAAACAGTTGTTTATCTAATTTTGACAAGAGTTTGAAAGCTGTGTCTTTCCAGCAACAAAGATTTCTAATCAAATCTAATGTATTTTATGGAGTTCTGTCTCACAATACCTATGGACAAATGTTGTGTTATCACTGTGGTGCAACATACGATTTTGCAGTAGCTCAGTCTCACATAAACTGCAAACATGCATGTAACAGGCAATTAATTCCTAAAGGGCAAGTCGCTGAATTTGTGTATGAAACACACTTATGGGGATTCACTTTCCTTCCATGCAGGACTAGCTTACTCCTGCACAGAAGCGGCCATTTAGGAGCAGGACAGCAGTGTGCCATGCATATCAATGAAGGCGCACTGCCTGAACTCCTAAATAGACACAGAGCATGTACGAGTGCAGGGGGCGTGTCTGAGAGCAGAGCTCTCAGAATATATATGCCCCTGCAATGACGGACAGCAGTGTATGAATAAGAATGAGTGAGACCACTCACAGCTGTTCGCATACCCCCAGTAACATCCCCCCAAATTTACAAGAACAATAGTTAAAACATTAAATATAAAGAAGTGTTTTTTTTTTTATACAACAGATGAAATTTAACCGTAGGTGCATGGGTTTGCCCATCGTTTAGCTACGGTTACCATAGCTTAAATGGCACAAGAGGGTAAAAATCAAGATATATACAAATGAAGCAGTACAGCAATAGTGCAGTGGGCAGAGCATTCGCCTTACAAGCAGTCATTCCCAGTTCGAGTCCCACTCCAGTACAATCTATTTTCCATGTCAAATCACTTTATGATCGATTTATTTTGTTGCATAACCTACTACATAACATATATTTGTGAACTGGAGTACTGCATTAAATGCAGATGTGAGGTGTCATTGTCATAATGTTGTAAAGTCCACAGATAATCACAAGTGCCCCATGCAGTATATGTACACAGGAATCAGGGATACAAATGGAAGGTAAAATGTGTAATGAATGATAAATCCATACAGTTTCCAAATCCACCACCTTCCCAAGAACCATTGCACATTATTGTCTAAATTAGTGCAGTGGTAAGCGGGAGTACACAGTAGTAAGCAAGAGTAAGCACATTTAAGCAGTAGTAAGTGGGAGTAAGCATATTTAAGCAGTAGTAAGTGAGTTTAAGCCCATTTGCATGGCAGCAAGCAATGCATACACAGGTTAAGCAATATTGAAGCAAACTCTCTGTAAGCATATTTAACTGGAGGTTAGCATTCCTTACCTTCATACAAACCCATGTAAACCCACTTACAATTGCTTAAAAGTGCCTTAATCACTCTGTATGCATCAGCATCAGCTGCTGTTCTGTCCAGAAACAAAATAAACAGCTTTGCAGGTCTTGAACCCAGGACCCTGTACGCTATAGTCACAGTAGTTAACCACTAAGCCATCACAGCAGTACATAAGACACCAAACAGATCCTCACTATAGGAAATACAAACTGAACATGTGAAAGGAATTTATATATAGTTTTATATTATATGACCTACTACATAACATAAATATGTGAACTGGAGTACTGCATTAAGCCCAGATGTGAGGTGTCATTCTAAAGAAGTGTTGAAATCCCCTAATAAACACAAGGACCCCATACAGTGTACGTACACATGAACCATAGATGCCAAACACATACATAACATGTAATGAATAATAAATCGATGTCAAAATGCAAATATAATGTAAATTAAATATTAAGCAATGCTAAGCATTACACAGCCCAGCTTAGTAGGTGTAAGCAATGTATAGGCCAGCTAACTCAGTCTGCCCATTGGTATATCCCTTTAAGTAATACCAACCTTAGATAAGCAAGTTTGCCCATAGCTTAGCATTTAAAACCGGCCCTATTTAAACCCAACAGGCAGGAATACATCTTATAACTGGGTTGTAGCTTCCCCCTGTAGGCACTATGTCTGGAATGTGAGAGGGTGTGCATGTTCAGGTGCAGCGCTGGGCCATCCATGAGTCCAGAGTCATGGCAGGACCCCTTGTGAAAGACCATGACCAAAGACTGCTGCAGGTCCAGTACCAGGGATCTCAATACAAGGCAAAAGCCTGGGACCATCTCGCCGTGACCTCACCAGTGCCACTGGCATACCCCAAACTCATGAGCAGGTCAGGCATCACTATGCCATCCTGAAGCGGAGAAAGGGAGATCTCTTGGATCAGTGGATCCGAGAGGCTAGGAGGACAGGGGGTGTTCCATCCATGTGTAAGTATCAGTCTACTACCTGTTTAATAATTGCCATCTCATATATATTATGGATAGGTATGGCTAAATATTTATCTTATGTCTTTCACAGTGACAGGTGAGCGGGCTGCGAACCAGGAAGCCCATGCCTGTAGACTGCAGTAGTTGTGACATGAGGCAGGTTAGTAATACTCTTGCATGTACTGTCATAGGAAATAAATCTAAAAGTAGTAGTAAGTTAATTGCTTGTATAAAATCTGTATTGTTTAAGGCATGTACTGCATACACCAGAGAATAGGGCAGGAAGAGTCTCATATAGGTTGTATGTAAATAAAAGCATAATAGCCTGACAATAAAGGTCTAACTGCTGGACTGCATGTGTTCACTCTGGCATCATATGGTAATGTAGAGTTGCAATCACTTAATAGTACTGTTGTATTAAGAACTGTTACCCACACTGTGCTACATAAATAAAATGTGTAGGAATTTCTTTATATGACTGTTGTAATTCCAAGAGGTCACATAGTACAACTTAGAGAGACTTAAACAGAAAACAGTGAAAAGACAGACAACAAAATCTAAGTAACACACTCAACTGCAAGGTGAACTGTTGTATTTTTTGCACACACAGCCATGGTTCGAATCCTGGGAGTGGTAGTAGGCTGTTTGCAGAATCATACCCCACAACTGCACAGATATGTCCAGAATGTCCAGTAAATCAGCCCATATCTGCTGCCTGTCACCCTGTCCCCCTGGTAAATCAACAGGATGATCCCAGACATTAGGCAGCAAACAAGACATAAAACTGATTGTCAGACATCTATAAGAACAAACCCGGCACTCTAGCGACTCCCCAAAATGTTATGAGAGTAATTAGCCAAGTATGTCCCATCTCCATCCCCATGTTGTCAAGCTGTGACCAGAGTGTGCAGTAACAGAGTTAGACGTATGTGCAAAATAGTAATGCGGAAAATGGTAATTTGTGTGGCAACATTCAGGTAGTGCTAACAAACATTGCTCCCACAGGTCTGTCAGATATGGACACTGTGCCTAGAAATAAAAGACTGATATCCTGTACTGGTACTGTTTACTCTGGTATTGCATGGCATTGTTAGTGTTGCAGTTGCTCTGAATAATAAGGTATTACTCATCACTGTCACCCACACTGTACTACATAATACAACTGTCTAGGAAATCATGTATAAGAGTGTTGTAATTACAAGGTCAGAATGTAAAAACACAGGAGAATTATAGACGGAAATCAGACAAGATACACAGCAATATCTATATATCACACTCAACTGTGATGGGCAGTGTTTTATTTTTAGCAGACACAGCCATGGTTCAAATCCTGGGAGTGGTAGTAAGCTGTATGCAGAATCATACCCCACAAGTCTACAGAAATGTCAAGAATGTCCAGTTCATCGGCCCATATCTGCCGGCTGTTACCCTATCCCTCTGCCATATCAGTGTGCTAATTTTTGACATGGAGGCAGCATTTCATGTCATATAACTGTCAGACCTGTACATATTTGGAAAATGTCAAATAAAACAAATTTGTCATTGTACAAGTCACTAAAGGTTTAAGAGGACAATAGTCGAAATATGTCCCGGTTCACCTGCATGTGGTGAAGACATGCCCAGAGTGTGTGCAATAAGAGATGGACAGGTATGTGCATAATATCAACCTGGAATCTAGGAGTATGTGTAGAAACAGTTAGGTAGTGTTAACAAACAATACCTTTACAGTTATACCAGGTAAGAGGTGTATACTGCAGGTAAAACTCAGTTCATGTATATAGTTGTCGACAGTCATACCACTGTCCAAACTAAGGCAATAGGGCAGTGTACTAATATCTGTAAGGTACAGATCACAGCACTGACTAGGAAAGTAATGTGAACTACAGGAATATTCTAGTTGTTAATTGACATCTTTCCCCTCCCACCATATCTGCAACAATAAACTAAATACACAACTCAATCGGTATGTGCTGAATTAACTCCACTGTTGGGACATATGTCCTATTGTTCGATAATTTAAATTTGTTTTTATGCATGTTTGTGTCTTTCGGCTTTTCGGTAGTGGATTTTTAGGTACCGGGTTACCAGCCCTGACGCACAACCTTCAACAAAGGTATGCCCCATTCACATATGCCTCCACATAGAAGATGCTCTAGCTGAGAATCGAATGGGACAACATCTTGTTATGAGGTGACAGTGCTACCACAGCACCATCCCATGTTAAAATACTCCCACATTGGTGGCATGCTTCCATAAATATACCTGCATGCTGTTGTAATGACCACTATGGTCCATATATGCATGTGTTCTGTTTGTTATGCAACTGTTCCATATCTGGTGTTTGGGTTAATGGGAATATCTATGCATGCTGTTATACCTAATCCTGGAATGTGTTGACTATTACAAACCAACATATGTTGATAAAATTTAAACACCATAGCATGTTTGGGAAGGCCTGTCCCAGTGGACCCACTTGTCCCACCTCAGCTGGCCATGGCACCGGGGCACCAGCACATCTGGGGTCCAACCTGAGACCTCCTTGTCTGTTGGTCCTGGACAACCTTTGGGTGGAACCACCTCAGAGGATGGGGCTCGCACCCCTGGGAGCAGGCATGGTCAGGAACCTGTCACTCATCGCCAGGTCGTGGTACGTAGTGGGATCCATAGGGAGTTCGGAGATCTGCTATGCCAGCTAGAGGGCTGTGTGTCACAACTAGAGGGTCGGCCTGGCCCCCCTACTCAGCCCCCAGCACAGCCACCTTCAGGGCTATGAAGGTGCAGTGGTGACTGCCCATGGGTGGGAACCTCAGTCCCACTCTTCCCACTAGGGGGCTCATGGACTTCCAATTTCCAAACACCCCTCCCCATCAAGGTGTTTACCCCCCACATGTGTCATATACTGCCCCTGTATGTGTCTTATTTGTCTTGTCTGTTAATCTACCCAACCTACCTCCCCAAATATACCTAATATCCCTCCCCAACATCCCACTCTCACCTGAAAAAAAGGCAATCTGTTCCCAAAAAAAATCACCCCATACATAGCTGTCCATTTTGCACACATGTCCACTGGACACATGTAATCTGGACTAATTGGCTTAACAACATATTATTGTTGTCCTCACCCCTCTCTCAGGGGTATGAGTGTTCAAATCTATCTCCAAATTCAGTGTATATGCACAGCTGTTGCTGTAGAAGAACTGGGCAGCTATGGACCTTTCCTACACCCTTCTTGCACATCCCTAGCTATTTTCCCTACTGCCTTTCCCTTTTTGTGCCCCTTTTTCACCACTTTCCTATCAACCATTTTTAATTTCTTTTAAAGAAATTAGTGCAGGGGTAAACGAGAATAAGTACTTTTAAGCAGCAGTAAGCAGGTTTAAGCTTGGTTGCACAGGGGTTAGCAATGCCTACACAGATTAAGCAACTGAGAAGCAAAATCAGTATAAGAAACTGTAACCATTAGCAGTGCTTACCTCCACACAAACCCAAGCAAACCCACTTACAACTGCTTAAAAGTGCCTTAATCACTCTGTATCCAATGGACCTTGTTCTGCCCAGCAACAAAATAAACAGCCTCTGCAAGGCTTAAACCCAGGACCCTGCACACTGTAACCAAAGCTATTTGCCACTAAGCCTTGTCAGATATACACAACCCTAATGTTTTCACAAACATATCATCCAGCACAGTCATTCAAAAGTACAGGAAATGTATTTAAACATGTAGATGTATTTATTTATGTAGTTATTTATTTTACATTTGTTAACCATGTTAGTCTGACTGAGCTTTTGGTTCATTTTCAGCAGAGACCCAGGGAGAAAAGCTCCTCAGTGAATAAAATGTAACAAAGTTCCATTACAGTCAGCAAAAAGTTACTATCAGGTTACAATAGCACGTGTGTGTGCATGTGTGTGTGTGTGTATATTTCTATCTAATTAGATATATAAATAACTATATATATATATATATATATATATATATATATATATATATATATATATATATATATATGTGTGTGTGTGTGTGTGTGTGTGTGTGTGTGTATACAAATATATATCTATAGATATAAAAGAGAACATAACAAATACATTTATGACCACAGACACCGTTAATGGGGGTGAAGAGGCCCAAGTTACATATGTCTTGTACGTATTGATATTACCCCCCTCCCCACAGCCAAAAAGGTCTGCTCTGAAATACAGTACCAACTGTTGCAAGTCCCATAACCAGGACCTGACACAACATGGTCACAAGATGTTAACAGTAATCCATTCCACCTGTATGATGTCAGGCTGGTATCAATAACATATCATGCATTACAGTCTGGCTACCATAAGGAATGTATAATGTGGAAGCAATAAACATTCCTAAGATACAGTAACACACACATATATATGTATATATATATATATATATATATATATATATATATACCTAACTACACATACACACACAGAGATATGTATAGAACGATGCATATTTAGAGGGTGCACACCATACGGAACAGCCAGTCTTCCTACAGTTGCCACCTTATCAAATGGACACTGTATGAGTCATCCATACAAATGACAATTGTTGCCTGAAACATATACCCACAGAGAGGTCAAAGGATATAACACCACACACAGATTTGCATACATGAGAAAGCTTTATTTGTGTACTATTACAGTTGTATATGCCATATTATATAGTTGTTTAGACTTTGAAATACATATAAACAGATTAATGCAGCTCTCAAACAGATCATTTAATACAGTATTCCGGAAAGCATAACATATGTTGCTATCCAGGCCAAGGCCTTCAAGTAGTATAACAGTAAAGACAGTCTGGGCCACAGGATAACAATCAATCAACAGTAAGTAATGCAGCTGTATAGTTCAGCAGCCTCTAACTACACTCTGTACATAATCCCTAGGGGGAAAAGACTTCAGTTGACACAATGGGATGTATCTGTTACATAACAAGACATAACTGAAACCATTACAATCATACTGACAAACAGAACAGTCTGTTTGGCAGGAAGCAATAGGCCAGCATTTTCCCAAGGTGACTTGTATGATAATGTACATCCATATACCTTAAGGTAGCTTACTCCTGATATCCCTCACATGTTGTAACAGCCTAGGTTATTTATGGTGCGTCCCCCTCCCATAGACTGACATACAGGGGCATATACCACTGTTACATACATTGACCTCTGGACTGCAGAAGGGCACACATGTATTGTGCAGATGAAGCCCACACATATGTGGACCCAACCCCACAATATGTGTGGGGGCCACAACAACAGTGGGATGATGGCAGGAATGGCAGCATGACATACTCACAGGCCACTACATAACAACCCCTGACTACATGTCATATGAACAAAGCCTGGTATGTAGGTGGAGGACAGAGGCTGGAACACAGGCCCATATGTGAAATAGTGTTGTCATACACTAAGCAAGTTGCTGGTTTTACAGGATAGTCTGCAACATACCCTTAGTCAGGAATATGAAGTCAGAAACACAAATGGATGTAGCCATGTACTGATAGCACTCAACACACACACTGCCAGTGATATATCTGACACAAGGCCTGTGTGGTGGACAGACAAAACATAACAGGCATACTTCTAGTCATCAAGTGGATAGGCCCACATGTTGTGAGCTATGCAGGCAGACTGCATTCCATGTTAAACTAGTATGTAAACACAAACCGTGTAACACTAGAGCTATACAATGTATACAACAACACTACTCACACTCTGTCTGTAGTTCTGGAACCTCATACAAATATGTAGCTGGCCTGAGTGTGCAAGTTCTTGTGTAAGAGGTATTGCTACCTGCTGTCTGTAACACTGTTGCCCACACACAGGAAGGATGTCCACCATACAGAAAAGGTAAAGGGACCATGTCCACATGATGTAGGGATGTATAGTAGTGGGTTGCCATGACAGTGGTAATTGGAAGTACTACACAGCATGCTGCATACAGGTAGCAAGTGGAGGATACTAATTGGTGCAGAGGCCATCACCTGATCATGTGCATTACCTACTAAAACCATGCTGCAATCTATTCCAAGCAGCTCAATCCATTTACTGGAGTGTGAGAGAGAGATAGAGAGAGAGAGAGAAAAACTGAAAACAAAAACAAAACCGAAACAGAAACAATCAAACAAACCTAGAAAGAAAGCAGGCTAAAGTCAAAGCCAAGGAGATAAAAAAATAAAATAGTCCTACAAGGAAACCATCCAAAACAGACCTCATTCCCAGAACAGGTATGTGAAGTATATATGCATGTAATTGACAGTAGTACTTGGTCCATAATTCTGGGATAGATGATGTGGAATGATACTTATGTGCCATCAGGTGTTGTTGTTGTAATGATGTTCAGCTGAACAACTTCTATGGGCAGTAGAGTCTGTCTCTGTGGGTAGTGGGTCATACCCGTCAACTGTGCAGAGCAGCACTGACTGACAAGATGTAAGCCAACGTAGTGTGTGTTGTGTAATGGAAAGCATATATATTACTGTGGCCAATAGCTGGTGGTGGAAGTAATGCCATAATGATGGACATGTGGGTTCCAGAGCCCCGCACTTGCAGGACACTCAGGTTAACATGTATTGTAGCATGCTGAAAAGCCATAGGTGTGTAATAGGCTTACCTGCAATCTGGCCCTATATATACAACTCTAATGTATATACAACTCTAATGTTAGGCTGTGTCCATATGTGGCACCTGCCTGTGTTGTAGCAAGGCAGAACAGTGCAGCTGTGCAGGAAGGAGAGTTAGAGATTATGTACCTGATGTCTGAATGTACCCCATATATATATATATATATATATATATATATATATATATATATATATATATATATATATATATATATATATATATATATATAGGTATGTATATGTGTACATATATATATATATAAATATGCATGTCTACAGATATACAGACACCCATATGTAGACATATATATATATATATATATATATATATATATATATATATATATATATATAAACACAAATATACAACATAAAATATATCTACACACACACACACACACACACACACACATATATATATATATGTGTGTGTGTGTGTGTGTGTGTGTGTGTGTGTGTGTGTGTATGTCTACATATATACAAACACACACACACACACACACACACACACACACACACACACACACACACACACATGTATGTAAATACATGTCCCCTATATTACCACCACAGTGCTGCATGCTATGTGTGAGGGAACATCACACATAGCAATACACACAGATATATACAGCTGTAAGCGTGTGCAACATGGACGGTTATGTCACATGTGAACCCCTTGTTGGGACCACATTGCCCTTGTCTGTGAAGTAGGGAATGGGAATATGGGGAAGTATAGCAGGTATATTTGTGGAGGTGGTTTGGGTTGATAGATACAGAGGACAGTCTACAGGGGTAGTATATGACACATGTGGTGGGTAAACACCCTGGATGGTGTGTGTGGTCTGTGATATGGAAGCCCCATGAGACCTCATATGGAAACAATGGGAACAAGGCCCCTACCCATTGCTAGTCACAACAGCAGTTTCACGGCCCTAAACGTTCCTGGCCTGGAGGCTGAGCAGGAGGGGCATATGGACCCTGTGATTGTGTACTAGGGGCCTCAAGGTGCTGTAGCACATCCCACAAGTTTCTGTGGAGCCCCCTATGAAAAGATCCTGGACCTGACCTCAGGTGACAGGACCATGTCTTTGTCTGCCTGCAGGGGGAGGGGACAACATCCCATGAGGTGGTTCCACCTGAAGGTAGTTCTGGACCAGTAGATGAGGAGGCCCCAGACTGGGTCCCACATGTGATGTGGCCTGGTAACATGGCCAGATGAGGTGGGAGAGGTGGTTCTGCTGGCAACTATTCCCTAAACATGCTATTGTATCACTGTTATAGAACATATGTGGGTAGTAATAGTCCATACAACCCCAGAACATGTCCAACAGCATGCATAGATATCCCCAATAACACAGAATGACAGATGCACAGCAATCACATAGCAAGCATACCACATGCATATATGGAACCATAGTGGCCCTGACAATGGCATGCAGGTGAAATAGTCCTTAACAGCCCAGCAATTATAGTGTCCCCACAGGGAACTTGGCTACAAACACATACCACAAAGTGTGGTACAATACAATATATGTCCCGATGGTAGGTAAGCTGTAGCCATACCTATTGAGGTGTGTGAACAGTTTGTTGTTGCTGATATGGTGGGACGGAGACAGAGATGTGTATTAAGAACTATGGTAACCTTGCTGTATGAGTTGCTCAGACCTGCTTCCATCTTTATGTCCTTCAGGCAAGATGTCTCCCAGCCACTTACCAGTGTATTCAGCAGCAGAAAATGAGGTCATCCTTAATCACCTGATACAGCATTATCAGGTTCTCTTCAGCAGGACAGCCCATAAGCAGCAGGAGCAGACCGCCCTGTGGAAAAATCTAGTCCACAGTGTCAATGATGTTGGCCTGCATAACCGCAGTTATGAGCAGGTCCAGGATCATTGTAGTGACCTGCTTTGCAATGCCCATCGGTGTGCTGCTGCAGTCCAGGGGGATCACCTTGCAATGGGGGGGAGTCATGCCATCCATTGCCCCTTGACACTTGTTGGGGAGCTCCTCACCAACCTCATGGCACATGCCCGCCCACACATGCAACAACTGGCGGTGACCATTGTGAAGGTGGGTGCTACCGCCACACTGGCTGAGGAGCATGCAGGTAAGGCCACAGGACACATCAGTAGACCAATGTTGCATATGCATCCGCATCTATACAGGTAGATCATGTATATGTAAGATTTCATATAGATATATATATATATATATATATATATATATATATATATATATATATATATATATATATAGTCTGTTGCTGAGTAGTAGTAATAAACAGATGTGCATAAGCTGTAGTATTTTGGACTCATACTGTTGATGTACTGTAATGCTGCAGCCACCCTGTAGCAATGTCACAGCTTTGGCCACTGACATCACATCTCTCACACTCTTATGTAGGTCCCTCTGGTATACCACCAAGGCAGCAGCCTGTAGCTGGTGAGTATGGTTTATGTTCATGCTTGCCAATACACTGGGCATGTAATGGCTATGGTATATTCCATGCACACATCTAACAAACCTACCCATAATGCATGCCATACATGTTCAACGTATTGTTGCTGTTAACTGCACTGGTGACCATGATGGGGTATCTGAAGGTATGTCAGACACCTGCAAGATAACTAACATCCTGTCTTTGCAAAATATCTCCACAGGGATGACCATAATAGTGGGACACATGGCCTACAGTAGAGACATGTGTGAAACATCACCCTTATACAGTGCTACAACAGTGTATATACCAGTATTACAATGGCAGCTGTTACAGATCTACACTATGGCATATCATAATACTTTCTACAACCCTTAACACCTGCAATGTGGTCCAAAGCATGAGCGCTGAGTGGGTAATATGGAACCATAGGTTAGGGCAGCAAATATGGGGAATACATATCTTCACAAACACTGGAAGCATATGTGTGCACACACTCCAGAGAGAATATAGTGGAGGCAACTGTCGAGGTACTGCCTGCATGCATTTGTCATGAAAATGCACCATTCAGCAAATACACGTCCCCAGTGTCACACCACATAGTGGTCAGCTGTCCAAGACATTTAGCCATCAAATGTGCACACTTACCTGCAACAGTGGCAGGCATGGCTTGCACACATCTTACATGACATGGCGTGGGCCTCATACCCAACAGGTAGCAACCATGAGCTGAAAATGTAGCTATACCTCACCATTGCATATGCCATGGCAAACAGTGCAGACAGTCATGTATGTGGCAAGGATGTATGAGACAGGAATGATGTAGGACATAAACAGATGGCCACCCAAGACAAATGTTATCACATGTAGCAAACTGGTCATGTGGGCTGCCCAACTAACAATCCACAACACAGAGGGAATAGCAGGAATGTCTAGTAAGTACTGGCTGTGCAGTACCAGTGTCAGCAACTGCCTGGACTCTGCAAGCACATGGGCTATGGATTAGGGTAAACAGATGCGACAGTTGTACCACAGTAAACATCAGCCAGGCCTCTCTACAGGTAGTATATTCATAACAGAAGAGGTTCCCAATAGTCATGCATTGCAATGTGTACTGGTGTACTATGACCACATTGGAAACCTACAGACAGTATTATGTAAAATACAGGTGCTGCACAAACAATGCCTCACCCCACCTCAGGCCCACCATCCCCATCTATATTGTGCCAGTGCCAGTGTGCATCTGGATGTTTGCCAGTCATTAGCTGGGACTAGACTGTAACAAGTGGTGTTCAGTGTTTGAGACACTGCAATCTAACACACATGTGTAGGCCATAGTTGTCAAGCATCTGCAAAAAGGCTGAAGGTGTGGAGGGTGTGTCATCATGACACACCAGTGCACTGCAGCAGGGATCCTAAGGATGCTAAGAATGTCTGTATCTGCACACAATCAGGTTCGGGAACTGTGGCAGACTTAACCCCCTAACTCCACAGCAATAGTGACAGCAGTGTGTGAACTCCAAGGGATGTGCACATGAGTAGACCTTGCAATCATGCAGAGTTGGGGGACATGTGTAGGGCAGACTGACCATATACTGGCAAATGCAGATGGCCCATGCTAGTATACCCCTGCCATAAATAGTGACTGCTGTAGTACACATAACAATAGGTGCAACAAACCATCATGATAAGTGTATGCATCGCGGTCAGCATCTGCACACCGAACACATTTGTTAGACACTGCATGTGACTATACAGGATATATGTCACATATCAGGCTCATGTAATGTTAATAAATGCAGTGATGTGGTCCAATGGCATATCAAGGAAGAGTGCATCATATCAATAAGGGTGTGTACACTACCCATAGCCATGGTAAGGTTTGACGGTTGTCAGTGTAATAGTATAGAATTGGTCATACATGCACCGATGATGTTGAGATCTGTAAACCAGACATAAGGCATTCACAAATGACATCTGTCCACATATCATCCTAGGTATGTGTTGCCCAAACACATAGGGGCTATGAGCATTAGAGCAGACATAACTGATACAGTAATACACATTCAGCAATGGTTTTTACACCTGTGAGGTTTGGTGCACAGTACATGGCAGGGTGCAGAACAGGTGCACAGCAATACTGTGTACATGGGAGCAGTGCTTTCTAGGGGAAGGAGCATCACCTACTAACACAGCCCATGCATCACACACATGTATACTGTTGCTAGCATGGATTGACTATAGCTGCACTGCATGCTGTTGAGTACCATATGTTATGCATGTTGGCAGATGGGTAATGGGAGGACTGTCTGTACCATCTTTGTGCAACCTCACTTGTAGGCGTGTATGTGGGGGGGTTATTTTATCTGTAAGTGCAATCTGGTGGAGTGGAAGGGGGTTGATGCATGTAGGATGTGTGTGTGCATGTGTGTGCATTTGTGTGGGCGTCCATGTATGCACTTGTGCGATTGTGGGGTTGTTCCTACAGCAGTACTTTGCTTTGGAATCGTGCAGTACATGGACATGGACTGACACATGAGACACCAGCAATACTTGTCCGATGTGCAATCACAGGACAGCTGATAGTATAATAAGGTCTGTAGCATGGAACATGCATTGGGAGGGAAACTAGACACCAGGTATACCCTTAATATTGCAATCAGCAGAAAGGTGAATGACTACCCACATATGCAGCACTACAGATTCATTGGGGAATTACTAGACAACACCAGGGAGTGTATCCATATATTACTGTTGTCCACATGGTAAGTTGATTGAGCAGTAGAAATGGCATGTACTGAGCAATAGTTATGTATGACACTCCAGTGCATGACATTATGGAGTGAACGTAGTAGCCCCTAACATATGGGGGCCATACTCACGATGTCCGGACATACCCAGGGTGAACACTGGATGACAGCAGTGAGGTCATGTAAAACCTACTCCACTCAAGTCAAGGAGGTACTGGAGTAACAGGTCTTGTGTTGTGATCACTCATCTAGGCATTTAGAAGACTGATATGTTAATGAGTGGTATTCATGAGTGTATGTTACCAAGTGTGATGTAGGATGGGGAACTTATGTGAATAAATGTGGGACTGTCTGTAAACTCAGGGACAGGTAGATATTATGGTGGAATTTCAGTGTGTATATGTGTGTGTGTGTGTGTGTGTGTGTGTGTGTGTGTGTGTGTGTGTGTGTGTGTGTGTGTGTGTGTGTGTGTGTGTGTGTGTGTGTGTATTATGCAATGCTGTACAGGTCTTAAAGTGCATTTCTTGTTTTCCCCCACAGGTGGTAAGGTGGGTCAGGGTCCCTCCTGCATGCTGTCTGATGTTGGTGTCCATACAGGCACCGAAGATGATGATAGGACTGTTGAGGCACAGGCGGGGTTGTCAGAGGCAGAAACTGTGCCATCATTTGCCATCCCCCTCTTAGCATTACCAACCCCACACACAGTTACAGTGCATATACATACCCCATCACCAGTGGCCATAGCAGGGGGACATTTGGCAGTTGGTGGCAGTGCACAGGAGAGTGTGGTATCTATGCCTACTGTGTCTGGTCACAGCTGGCATAGCTGGATGTCCGGCAGGGCACTACATAGGCAGATGTACCAGGGTGCTCATGGGAGGGCTGCTGTTCATCATGCTCCTGGCAGAAGTACCACAATTGGTACCACCAGGCACATGCTTCAGACTGTCATGGGGGTGCAGGCACTTATGGAACTGTAGACCAGACAGGGCCTGAGGCTGCAGAGGGCTGCTCTCTCATCTGTAAGTGATAACTTCCATGAACTTGCTGGTGCCCTTCGTGATTATACCAAGGTCATGGATAGATGGCTGGGTGAGATGGTGGGCCTCATTGATCGTGGTTTGTCTGTGCTTGAACCTGTGGTGGGAGTGGGGCAATGGCCACGTGGATGTAGGCCAGCAACACCAACAGCTGGCGGTTGACGTGGATGTGCTAGGACACCAAGGTGCTCCTGTAGTGGCAGTATCAGCCCCAGCACTGCAGGGGGGTGCTGTCCACACCATGCCACAGCAGGCCATGTGCATGTGGATCTGGCCAGTCCCAGGAAGGACCTGGTTCCAGTGGACATCTGTCATCATCAGGGGAGAGTAGCACATTGAGGCCTGTACCTGGATGTGCCAAAGGAACCCTGGCAGGCACAGTCTGCGTGTCAATGGCCAGAGGCAGTGAACTGCACACCCTACCAGGTATGGTCTGCAGATGTTCAAGAAAAACCTGTATAGGGCAGCCACATGGAAGAACTGTGTGCATGCATACACACACACTATACAAACACACCTAAGGCAACTCCATACCTACAAACACCACATCACCATGCCCATTTCAACTAATTACACCCCTCACCCACACACATGGTGTCAAACGTATGGCCCACCCTCGGTCTCTGGCAAACCAGCAACACACCCTGTGCATATGATGATACCTGTGCCACATCCCTGTCATCCATAACATCGATGCAGGGACAGGCTAATATGGTTCTGATACACATGGTGACTGTACTACATTGTACCAATGTACTACTGTGTAACATGTCAGGAGTAATGATTAATGCATACATGTCAGGTAGTGTAGCTGTTCAGCCATGATGCATTGTAGCTGTTAATAACACTGAATGATTGTGGTCTCCATAATATTATTAATTTGTGTTGTAGGTGTACATGTGTCAGCAGGAGGATGGTCTGCAGTCATATGCCACAAGGGGTATGACACTGTAGTAACACCATGGCTGTGACATATCCTGGGTACAGTTGAACACATGTCACAAGTTTGTATAACATTTACTGCATGTGCCACATGGACAGGTGACCCACTGGGACAAAAATTTTCCCTTTTTTGGGAAAAATTTTTTTTTAAATTTTTCCCCCAAAAGGGGTTTGGGGCCGGGGTTTTGGGGGGAACCCGGGGGGAAAACCGGCCACCAAAAATTAAATCCAAAAAAAATTTTAAAAAAACCCCCCCGGGGGTTGCCCCCCCCCGGGGGGGGGGTTTGGGGAATTTAAAAAAAAATTTTTTTTTTAAAAGGGCCCCCCCCTTTTTTTTAATAAGGGGGCCCTTTTTTTTTTTAAAAAAATTTAAAAAATTTTTTTTGGGGAAAAAAAATTTTTTTAAAAAAAAATTTTTTTTAAAAAAAAAAAAAAAACCCCCCCGGGCCCCATACCTAAAAATTTTTGGGGAAATTTAAAAAAATTTTTTTTAAAAAAAAAGGTTTTTTGGGGGGGTTTTGGGGGGAAAAAAAATTTTTAATTTTTAAAAAACCCCCCCCTTTTTTTTTTTTAAAAAAAAGGGGGAAAAAAATTTTCCTTTTCCATTTTTAAAAAAATTTTAAAACCAAAAAAAAAAAAAAAAATTTTTTTTTTGAATTTTTCCCAAAAATTTTTTTTTTTTAAAAGTTTTGGGAAAAAAAAAAAGGGGGGAATTTTAAAAAAAGGGGTAAAAAAGGGGGTTTTTCCCAAAATTTAAAAAAAAAAAAATTTTGGGTTTTAAAATTTTTTTTTGGGGGGAAAAAAAGGGCCCCAAAAAATCCAATTGTTTTTTTTCCCCCCCTTTTTTCCCGGGGGGGGGGTTTTTTTTGGGGGGGAAAAATTTGGGGAAATTAAACCCCGTTTTTGGGGGGTTTTTTTTATTTTTTTTGGGGAAACCCCAAAATTACGTAGGGGGGGAAAAATTTTTTTAAAAAAAAGGGTTTTAAAAATTAAATTAAAAAAAAAGGGAAACCAAAAAAAAAATTTTAAACCAAAAAAAAAAAAGGGGGGGGTCCTTTTGGGGGGGGGGGGTTTTAAAAAAATTTGAGGGGGAAGGGTTAAAAGGGGGTTTTTTTTTAAAAAGGGTTTTTTTTTTTTTTTCCCCCAAAGGGTTTTTAAAAAAATTTTGCTTTTCCCCTTTTTTTTAAAATTTTTAAAATTTTTAAAAGGGGGGTTTTTTTTGGGGGGGGGAAAAGTTTTTTTTGGGGGGAAAAAAAACCCCCGGGGGGGGGAAAAAAAAGGGAAAAGGGGGGGGTTTTTTCCCAAAAATTTGCAAAAAAAAAATTCCGGGAAAAATTTTAAAACCCCCAAAAAAAGGGGCCGGGTTTTTGGCCCCTTTTGGGGGGGGGGAAATTTTTTTTTTTTTCCCCCCCCCCCCTTTTGGAAGGGGGGGGGAAGGTTTTCAGGGTTTTAAAAACCCCTTTCCCCTTTTTTTTAAAAAAAACCAAAAGAAATTTTTTTAAACCAAAAAAAAATTTTTTTTTTGGGGGGGGGGTTGGGGGAATTTTTAAAAATTTTTAAAGGGGGAAAAATTTTCCCTTTTCCCTTTTTTTTTTTTTTCCCCCCCCCTTTTTTTTTAAAAATTTGTTTTGGGGGCCCTTAAAATTTTTTTTTAAAAAAAAAAGGGGAAAAAGGGGGGGGGTTTTTTTTCCGGGGGGGGAAAAAGGGGGGGTTTTTTTTGGAAAAAAATTTTGTTTTTGGGGTTTTTTTTTAAAAGGATTGGGCCCTTTGGGGCAAGGGTTTGGGAAAATTTTTTAAAAATTTTTTTTGGGATTTTTTTTTTAAAAAACCCGGGGGAAAAATTTTTTTCCCCCTTTTTTTTTTTTTTGGGAAAAATTTTTTTTTAAAAAAAAACCCCCCCGGGGGGGAATTTTTTTAAAAATTTTAAAATTTTTTTTTTTTAAAAAATTTTTTTGAAAATTTTAAACCCTTTTTGGGGAAATTTTTTTTTTTTTTTGGGGGGGTTTTTTAAAAAAAAGGAAAAAATTTTTTTTTTTCCCAAATGCCCCCCCCAAGGGGGGAAAAAAAGGGAAATTTTTTTTTTTTTTAGGTTTTTGGGGGGGGGGCCTTTTTTTGGGGTGGGGGGAAAAAATTCCCGGGTTTAAAAAATTTTTTTTAAAAAAACCCCTTTTTTCCCCCCTTTTTTTTTAAAACCCCAAAAAAAAAAAAAATTTTTAAAATTTTTAAAAAAAAAACCCCTTGGGGGGAAAAAAACGGGTTTTCCCGGGAAAACCAAAAAAAAAAAAATTTTTTGGGGGGGGTTTTTTTTTTAATTTTTAAAAAAAAAAACTTTTTTAAAGGGGTTTTTAAAAGGGGTTTTTTTGAAAATTTTTTTAAATTTTTTTTTTAAAAAAATTAAAACGGGGGGGGGGGAAAAAAAAAATTTTTTTGGGGTTTTTTTCTTTAAAATTTTTAATTTTTAAAAATTATTTTTTAAAGGGGGGTTTTAAATTTTTAAAAAAAAAAATTTTTTTTTTTGGGCTTTTTTAAAAAAAAATTTTTTTTAATTTTAAATATTTTTTTTTTTTTTTTTTAAAGAAAAATTTTTTTTTTTTAAAAAATTTTTTTTTTGGGGTATTTTTCCCTTTTTTTTTTAAAAAAAAATTTTTTAAAAAATTTTTTTTTAAAAGGGGTTTTTTTTTTGGGGGGGGGGTTTTTTTTTTTTTAAAAAAAATTAATAAAATTTTTTTTTTTTTTTTTTTTTTTTTTTTTTTTTTTTTTTTTTTTTTTTTTAAAAAAAAAAAAAAAAAAAAAAAAAAAAAAAAAAAAAAAAAAAAAAAATTAAAAATTTTTTTTATTTTTCCCTTTTTAAAATTTTTTTTTAAAAAAAAAAAATTTTTAAAAAAAACCCAAAAAAATTTTAAAAAATTTTTTTTTGGGGAAAAAATTTTGTTTTTAAAAAATTTTTAAAAAAAAAAATTTTTTTTTTTTTTTAAAAAAATAAAAAAAAAAAATTTTTAAATTTTTAAAAAAAAAAAAAAGGGGTTTTTTAACCCGGGGGGGGGTTTTGGGTTTTTCGGGGTTTCGGGGGGGTTTAAATTTTTTAAATTTTTGGGGGATAAAAATTTTTAAAATTTGGGGAAAACTGGGGAAAAGGTTTTTAAAAAAAAAATTTTCCCTTTCCCCTTTGGGGGTTTTTTTTTAAAAATTTGAAAAGGGCCCCAAAAAATTTTTTTTTAAAAAAGGGGGAAAAAATTTAAAACCCCCCCCTTTTTTTCCCCCCCCCCCCCAAAAAAAATACCTGGTGGTGCAGAGGTCACATGGCCACATGTTACCCACAAGTTAGTGACATACATCTGTACAGAATCCCTCTACTTTGTCAGAAATACACAACAGTAATGGTGGCATGGCAGCAGTATGTCTTGCAAATAACTGAACATAACAGCACACTGGGTAATTAGACTAAGCTGCTAGGCATGTAACAAAGCACTGTGCAAACTACAGGCACACTGCCATAACACTGGCCTACATTTTGTATGGGGGAATACACATGTACCTGCAACTATAGCAGGCTCTACACGCATGTCACAGCACAGAGTAACAGACACCTGTGTGAAAGTGCATGCCTACAACCAGTGTGAACACAGCCATGACACTATATGGACTGTCTGATAAATACCAGCCTCATATGTGCCACTCGCACTCTAACCCTACATAAACTGGGTCACAGCACAGTGTGGTCAGATGCTTGTCTGTGGTAAGGGATACATGTGTGTTTGGCCCTACAGACATGTGAGCTGATAGGGTACTATACACTGGAGCAGCATGTAACATCAGATAGAACAGGACCAAGAACAATGGCATCTACCACAGTCTGTGCACAGGCCAAGGTACGTATGCGCAATACACATACTGTCAATAATCACCATAAGTACACAGACACTACTATTGTACACACAACCGCAGAATGCCCAGGTTATTTCCTCAGAAATAACCCCTACTATACATAACATGTCTAGCAGTCTGATATCTGACTGGCTTGTTATCAGATATGATGTCAATAAATAATGGTGTACAGAACATATACACCTCTTACTGCATGACATACGTACAAAGCTTGATAGACTTGTAGCTGGAGCCACAAACACTGGGCCAATATTGGCATGTTGCTGTGATACCCTCATACATTTACTGCCATACCAGGGTTTGTTGTGACATATGTCCTATGAGGGTGATGAAGTCAGTAACTCTCATGGCTGTCACCATGTACTAATTGCAATCCTCAGACTATGCTTCTGCAGTTCTAAGATAGGTGTTCTGTGAGTAACACAAGAAACATAAGACTCCACACACTGCCCAGTCTGCAGATAACCCTACAGATGGGAGTTTCCTCAAACACATAACACTGTCATGACAGGTATTAAATCATGTAGACCAGCCATATCCACACACACCATGTTAAACCAACATTACTCCAAATGCAGAAGAGCAACACTTACATTCTGTAGTCATGCTTAGCACATCCCCCTCCTGTTTGTTGGCCTGTCTCCACAGTGTATGTTGTTAGAGGTAAATCCCAATACTATCTGTGATGTTCTTTGCCAAACACCAAATTGAGGTTCTGCTCACAGTGAATGAAAAGGCCCAACAACCACATGATGTTACTAGATGTTGGAATGTGTTTCCATGCAATTGGCTATGGGAATGTTACCACAGCTGTTCCACATGCAATCAGCTAGAGAGGAACTGCAATTCATGCAGAGGCCATCAGCTGATCATGAGCATCAGTTACAAAACACAAGCTGCTGCCTAAGCAAAGCAGGTGTACTTCTCCACATCCACCAGAGAGGGAGTGAGAGAGACAGACAGAGACAAAGTAAGTCAGAAAGGAGGTAGGAGAGTAAAACCTGAGCATGTTTGTGTCACACACTTACCACTACAGGGTTTCAAACTCCTGTCTGACTATGTATTGATATCATATGTCTATGCAGTTATTGCATGCACCACATAGCTTACATGTTGGGGAGCTCTCCAAAGGTATATCTGATGGTGAGTGACATCTGCAACAGTGATATAGGAGCGATAAGGTAGGTGTAGTACACGTGCCTGTCCACACGAACAGGTGTCAATGTCAACACAGCCACACTCTTTCAGGGACTCACACAGATTAACACAGTTGGCAGGGTCAGGAATAGACTTCCCAACTAGCTAATGAAAAAGCTTCAGAAAAGTCACTCCTAGAAACAAACCGCTTTAATAACTTTAAACGCACTTTTTTTACAAACGTTTTTCGTCTTACTCTATAGTAAAACTTCTACAGAAAAAACAACAGTTCATTGCAAGTAGCCCTTATATAAATTAAATTCAAATTTTGGTAAACCCAAGCACCAAATCATGATGGAATTTAAAGTTATATTCACCTACATTAAATTTCAAAAATACGTTAATATAATACATTAAATAAAATAAAATAAACTGAAATACATCATAAAGACTGGGATTGACTCATAAAAATACTGTTATTAAAAATTATTCAACATAAATAAATTTTAAACGTGCACTATTGGAGAAACTTTAAACATCTCATAATAAGGTAAAAATGATGGGGTAACAACCTTATTTATACTTAAGTACCACATATTCAATATTCAAAAAAACATATGTATAAAAATATATATATATGAAAAGATATATATATATATATATATATATATATATATATATATATATATATATATATATATATATATATATATATATATATATATGTTTTATCAAAAACTTGATCACCGATGCTTTTATAATAGTGTGGTAGTGTTCCGAACTGTTAATGTATTCCATCTGAAAATGACAGATGTCTGGAATATTGTTCAAAAATCATGACAGGTAAAATGTATAAATAAACATGCCCATGAAAGTAAATTATGAATATATTACTATTTCATGGATTCATTAATTTAAAAACTAGAAATGAATTATTTATATAGATCGCTATTTTTAGTTTATGATAAATATTTATTATATGTATAATAATAAGCCTCTAGTTTGACTAACTTACAAATTATATATAATGACAGGAGTCCAGAAATTTCTTCTCATATTTTAAGAAACACTAAATATGCAAACATCTACAACGTGAAAATGATCATACTACTTATAGATTAATACCCTCCTGAAATAGTTTATGTTTACATTTAGGTTGCATTTATTATCTATATTTAAAAATTCATTTCCCATATACGGGAAACCTTTCTTATGTATAAAATCCAAATATATACAAAATAATATACAATAAAAAGTAATGTACAAATACGCAGATATTTGATAATGCGTGTAATATATTGCTTATAAATTAGATATTTAAAATGATTAAATAACACTAACCATATGTAAATCCTTAAATTATTTCAGTACTTCCATATATAATATTATAAACTATTTGTTATGAAATATTTATATATGGTAGGTGTACATAAACTATACTTTACCTTTCCAAACTTTTCAGTTTTAGTAAACAGCTGATGGAACACTTTTCATTAAGGCCTGGATATAAACATGCATTAAGCCTTATTTGCCACAAGAGTTCTAACTTTTCCAAAAATAGACCAATAGGTCCCCCTCTTGTATTCGAATGCACCTGTTGTATAATTTTAAACTTGAATTTATGTTCAGGATTCACTTTGATATGCCTGGCTAAAGCATTCTCTTCTTTTGCTTGATTAATGCTTCTCAGATGTTCTGAGATTCGATCTCTAATCCTATGGTCCGTTTTGCCCACATAAAATGATGGCAACCTTGGCATTTTGCTATGTACACTACTCCCATTGTGTTACAATTATATCTTCCTTTTAAGTAAATTTTATAACCATTGATATCAATACTGTGACCTGTATCTATTATATGGCAAAATGAGCAATTACCACATTGCATCATGCCCGGATTTCTTATGAATATATCTTTCTTCCTTTGAAAGAGGAATTTGAAACTATTTGTTTTCCTCCATACAAATTTAGGTGTAAGATTGAACACTAAATTTAAACCAGCATCTTCTTTTAATAAATCCCAATTCTTTAGAATGATTCCTTTTATATGTGTTGAATACATGCTAAAGTAAACTTTACCTCTTGTTCTATGAGCCCCTCTTGGTTATATACTTCTATGATTCCTTCATTACTGTGAATCAAACTCTCTTCATTTCCATTATTCCTGTGGAATGCCTCATGCATATCTGTGAGTCAGATGCAAGTAGTGTCCATAGCACACATGCACCCAGCTCACTCCACCACCATCCACAGGTACCTCTCCGGTCTTATCCCTGCTGTTGAGAATGAGTACAAGATGACCCCCACCTGTGTATGGCACTAGAGAAAGAATGAAGCATGCAGAGCAGGTGTCCCAATCAGGTGTGTCCCTAGCTGTAAGCAGCACCATGCCAGCATCCACACCACTGGATCAATACTGACAGAAAGTATTGGCATGAACACCTTGCACACCTACACTGTCACCAAAGGGGAATATAGTGTATTGCAGTCTGGGACAGTAGGACTGACAGAATGAAATGGCCTGCTACAGCTGGCCTGCATCACTACAAAATGGCCTACAGTCCTCTGCCAAAGGCCTGTATCTCACCCGCACTTCCAATGTATGTTATGTCATGGACTCCCAAATAACAACATAACACAGTCCACAGAACCCAAATGCAAGGCCATGAGGACAAATCACAGCAACATGTCCACCATGTCCTACTGCATGAACTGTGGACCAACACCAAATTGCTGCTGTGATGAGGTGATAACTATAGGGAAATTATCAGATAATGTTTGCATAATGTATGGAAGAGGTTAGCATAATAAAGGGGGGGGCATGGGTGGCATGGAGTGTGTGAAGTCCGAAACTCAGCCGTGTGCACATACTATCCCTGGCTGCAAACACATGAATGGGTGGCTACAAATCTGCTTGTAAACTACAATGTGTAGGGGTAATGTCCATAATTATGACACCTGCCTCTGGGTAACCTGTGTGAATCTGTACAGCTGTGAGGTATGGCCACAGCAATATATGCTCATACTGTCACATTGATGGATGTACAGGCATGGGATCCTCTGCCACCACTGTACCAATGTGCTGAAACATTTACACAGACCCAGCAGCAAGTGTCTGCAGCTTCCCCTCCAGAATGGCATGAGTGTGCAAGAATATGTAGGCTGCTGACCACAATACCGGACACAGCTGCATTCACCCTGTGTTCCCCAGGACATCACTGCAAGCAAATATGTCTACCTGACAGTACTTGATGACATGAAACATCACAGTGTATAACAGTACATATGTCTGAATATCTCTGCTAACACCAGGACCAAGTAGCAGAAGCAGCACAGACACAATTACCTACAGTAGCCCACTATCCTTTGCCCATGTTGACCCCCATATTGTTAACTGATTTACAGATATCCTGCAGAAACAGTTTGCTAGCTGTAGGTGTAGAACACAAAAGTCTGCACTGGAGTACAATCTACCTGGAATGGATTCACACATTCAATACAGAAGGTCATACTGGGCATGCTCCCACACTTAGAGACATGAAGGACATGTCAGACAACAAAATCCTGAAAGGTTATACTGGACATGTTCACACACTTAAAGAAATGAAGCCCATGTCTGGCAACAACAGTGATACATATCTGACAGTTGCAGATGTTAGTGCATACACTCTTCAGTATTCACCAGTCATGCTTTGCACACACATTGGATATGAATGCACACATACATCCAAGGGCAACACACTATAATAGGCCAAAAGTACACATATATAGATGTGTGAAAAAGAGTGACAGTGACAAAGAGCCTTCCATCATGAGGCCTATCCCAGTCAACACACATCCAATTGGCTAAAACCACATGATGTGCAAAGGTTAATCACTGTAGACATTTGCCTCTGGAATCCCTCAGCATTATAGTGCCTGTGGTGCTAGTGCAAACTGTGCAACATGACTGTAGAAGTCAGTAGTCATCTACCAGTTGTATACACGTACCTGTGGAATATAAACCTGTGTGTGCCTCTAGATGAATGAGTTCTGGCCCATGCACACACACTACACTTCACATTGCCCTACTATGGCAAGCCTGCTGATGTCTTCACCTTGAAATACACCTTTGGGGAAGTAGTAACCCAGTAATCTCAGTGATGCATTCTATAACTGCTTAATGCTATAGTGTGATGTACTAGATAGGTAGGAATTCTAATCCCAGATGTAGCAAGTGTGTGTGTGTGCTTTTCTGTGTAGGGATCATTGATTTTAGGCCAGTCACACTCATTACAATTTCAAATGCCCTACTTTGGCATGCCTGCTGATGTCATTCACTTTGAAATACACCTTTGGGGAAAATGTCGCCCAGTAATCTCTGGGGCACATCTTATAACTGTGTAATGCTGTAGTATGATATACTAGTTAGGTAGGAGTTCTATTCCCAGACATGGCACGTGTGGATGTTTCTGTATTTGTGTGTGTGTTTGTTTGTCTGTGTAGGGAGCAATGCTTTTGAGGCCATTCACAGTCAGTACAACCTCCAGTGCCCATCTTTGCCAAGCCTGCTGATGTCATTCACTTTGAAATACACCTTTGGGGAAGAAGTAGCCCAGTAATCTCTGTGGTGTGTCCTATAACTGTGTAATGCTGTAATGTGATAAATTAGTTAGGTAGGAGTTCTATTCCCAGACATGGCAAGTGTGGATGTTTGTTTGCCTGTGTAGGGAGCAATGCTTTGAGGCCATTCACAGTCACTACAACCTCCACTGCCCATCTTTGGGGTAGCCCAGTAATCTCCATGGCACTTCCTATAACTGCGTAATGCTGTAGTGTGATAAATGAGTTTGGTAGAAGTTTTATGCCCAGACATGGCAACTGTGAAACTGTGTGTGTGTGTGTGTGTGTGTGTGTGTGTGTGTGTGTGTGTGTGTGTGTGTGTGTGTGTGTGTGTGTGTGTGTGTGTGTGTTTGATAGTGTGCATGTAGGAAGCAATTTTTTTGGCCATTCACAGTCACTACGTGCACCTACAAATGGAGAACATTGCTAACTGTGCAGTAACAGAGACCTGATCCAAGCCTCCAGAGAGCACCCCTGCAATAACAGGTACAGCTCTCACCACACCTGTTGGCCACCAAACCAGGTCCAAAACAATAAAGGCGGAAGAGTGTCCATATTCACCAAGGATATTCACACCACCAGGCTACTTGCCCAACAGAATTTGTCTGAAATAGCCCCGGTGCAACTAACAGTAGGTTAGACTCTATTCCAAATTGTATAGCTTGCTACAGATGCCCCACCATGCCCCATGATACCCACTACAGTCTTTGAAACATACTGTGAAATATTATGATACAAGCAAACACCCTAATAATGGGTGAGTTACACTACCCTGCCATTAAATGGGACAACTACTTGTGTACCAACACATGTGCCCAATGGTACTGGAAGTCATAATTCCCAATGCCCTGGATCAAGTAGCCCATAGTCCCACCAGGTGCTCAAATATCCTAGACCTGGTCATTACCAACATGGGACATCAATGCTCCACACCTATGGTCACCCCATTGGTGGTCAGGTATGCCCTTGAGCTAATCACCCTTAGCATCAACATCCCTCCCCCACACCCCAGTAAGGACACCTCTGTAACACACATCTCCAAAACTAATGTCATGCTACACATGTCAGATGTGACTAACATCATGACACCCATGCAGAAGGGAACTGAAAGGACAACTGCTGAATCATACATGAAGGCACTGTAGGAGAACATACACTCGTGCATGAATCGTGCCATCCAATACTGAACCAAAATGCTCCCCATCCAAGAAAAGGATGCCAATGTGGTGGCACCCTGCTATACACATACTGTACAACAAAAGGAGGAAACTCTTGCAGAAATGGGGTACTTTCCAGGATGCAAAATACTCCCTTACCAGCTACAGTAAGAGGCAGAGACCCCTCATAAAATCCACTAAAGCTAGTTACAAACATAATATAGCCACAGATGCCAAAGACAACTGCAAGTCATTCCATAGTTATGTGAGGAATCTAAATGGCAATGTTCAAAACTGCTGGGAGCTACAACAGGATGGTACTAAATTTACTCCTCCCAGGGATGTTGCCAATATCCTGGCATATTGATTCAGTGCCAACTGCACCACCCTTCCCAACCCCAACAGGGCCCATCTCAACACTGATAGATTGCCATATGCCAGTAATAATGGCCACATAGGTAAAAAACACATTCTACAGAGCTATGACAACAGCAGCCATGGGACCAGTCAATATCCCGGACTGTGTACTACATGAGCTACAAACTGCACTGGCACCTCACCTATGTGCCATGTCTAATCATAGCCACACCTCAGGCTTCATGCCCACTGTGTGGCGCACAGTTACAGTTATCCCAGTCCACAAGGGGGGATCCAACTTGGATTTTTGGAACTACAGCCCCAGCAGTATGAAGTGCCTGCTCTGCAAGGCCATGGAATGTATTATCATGGAAATTAAAACAAAGGCATTGGCAACCTACAAACACTGGACCCTAGCCAGATTTTGTTTGTGAAGGACCAATCATGTCACCTCAACCTAAATGACAACTGTGAATCCATCTCCAGAGCTGTGGATGAGGGTAAGGTGGTTCACACAGCCTATCTGGACCTCGCCAAGCCCTTCAACACCATCCTGCAGTCTGGAATCATAGATAAATGTATCAAGCTGGCCATTAATCCCAATGTCACCCGATGGGCTGTCAACTGTTGTACTGACACAACCCACACTGTAAATGTAGGTGACACCACCCCAAGCCCCAGACAAGTGACAGTTGGAGTACCTTAGGGTTCAGTCCTGGCACCGCTCTTGTTCGGCATCTACTGTCCTGATGTACAGTCCAACAGTAAGGGATACCGGCAAACAAAGGTCGCAGATGACTGCATACTGGGAGCCAATATTGAATCCCCACATGATGTGGATATTCTACAGAAGGGCTTTACAGAAAGACATACTTGCTGCCTGAGCCATGGCCTCAAGATCAATGCCAAGAAATATATAGTTAGCCCCACTGGGAAGGGACATGTACCTGTGAAGTACCACATAGGTGGCAGTACACTAAACACCTAAAGTGTGATAACAGACTTAGGGACACAGGTGGACAGACTTAGGGACACAGGTGGACAGTGGTCTCATCCTTGATAACCACATTGACACAACAGTCAGGAAACCCCCCTATGTGGCACACCTCCCACTAAGGGCTTTACATCCTGGAAAAGGAGGCCATTGTCCCACTGTAGGCATCTCTTAGTAAAGCCAGTACAGACTACAATGGCCTGTTACATATGTACTTCACAAGACACCTGCAACAAGTAGGGAGGCTGCAGACATACCTCATGAAATGACCACAGGCCTAAACCAGATGCCCTATGCTGTCCATCTGAAAATCATTCAGCTATACTCTGTCATGTATTGTGTTCTCAGAGGTGATCTCTGCTTAACATACCATGCCATGTCAAACCCACATCTGTTGGACATGCTACACTTACAGAATTCCAAACCTTCACAGCCACATGCTCCAGGGATCCAAATCCTGTCATCACAATGAACAATACATGTAGGAGGGATGTGGTCCTGACCCAGAAATTCCCCAGACTCTGGAATAGACTGCCCATACATGTCAAGCAGAGTGCCTCTTTGGCCCTCTTCAAAAGGAACCTGGATGATTGGATGGGTGATAGGACATTTACCCCGGGGATCATGTCAGCTGCCCTGATAGACAGGGGTGCAGGGAAGTATATATTGTGGGAAGTCATAGCCAGAGAATTGTCATGTCTAGGCATGTATAGGCCCTAGGGCCAATAGCCTAGTATCAACATATGACCCTATAAATCTATAAACTATACTTTCCATTGCCCAGCCTTGGCAAGGTTGCTGATGTCATTCACTTTGAAATACACCTTTGGGGAAGGAGTAATCTAGTAATCTCCATGGTGCGTTCTATAACATTGTAATGCTGTAGTGTAATCTACTAGTTCAGTAGGGGTTTTATTCCCAGACATGTCAAGTGTGTGTGTGTCTGTGTAGGGAGCAATGCTTTTGAAGCCATTCACAGTCACTACAACCTCCATTGCCCTTCTTTGGTAAGCCTGCTGATGTCATTCACATTGAAATACACCTTTGGAGAAAGAGCAACCCAGTAATGTCTGTGGTGTGTGCTATAACTGCGTGATGCTGTAGTGTGATGTACTAATTAGGTAGGAGTTCCAAACCCAGACATGGCAACTGTGAGACTTGGTGTGCATGCTTGTGTTTGTCATTCATATCCTGGGTGGAGGTAGCTGTGAGTGTGTAACAACTAGACTCATTGTGGAGGGAGTTTTGCAAATTTCTTATATGGTGGGCCTATTATATGTCACAATGTCAACCTTACAAGGATAACAAATGTCAAACAGCAGAGAGGCTGGGGTTGACAATCCATACCCCTACATGTGATATCAAGTCCTGGCGAACAATTTAGGCAACCCTTCTATTACCCAGAGAACACTCTCAACCCATGTCTCATACACAAACACACTCGGCTAGGCAACAACCATCTTGTTGGTAGTTCCCTGCATATTACCCACAGATAGTAACCATGGTGTGATTGCAGCAGACTACAGAAGGCATGGCACCCTGTCCCATCACTACAATAGGCACATAACTGCATACAGTACTCCTTCACTATGTTCCCCACTGGACACCTACAATAACTGTAGTGCCATCAAATGTAACCCACAAAGGACTTACATAGGTTCATAGGTAGGCACTAGGCTATCTGCCCTAGGGTATTTATAAGCCTAGCCAGATTATGTTGGCTTTTGCCTCCCTTTTAGATTAGATTCCTGAGCCTCTGTCCAGCAGGGCCCTAGAAGTGATCCCAGGTGTAAATTTATGATTTCTCATCCACTCATCAATATTTCTTTTGAAGAGGGTCAGTGAGGATCTCTGCCTAACATGGATAGGGATTCTATTCCAGTGCGAGGGAAGCCTCTGGGATATAAATCTATCCCTCCAGCATGTCCTATTTATTGTTGTGCTGAGGTTTAAATCCCTGGAGCATGCAGCTCTAAGGGATTTGGATTTCTTGAGGTGGAGCATGTCCATTAATTCTGGGTTAGACATGATCTTGTATGTCAGGCAGAGATTGCCTCTGAGTAGGTGGTAAGCAACTGAGTAGAGCTTGAGTTTCTTTAGTCAAGCTGCACAGGGCATCTGTTTGAGGCCCTCGATCCTCTTGGTGAGGTACTTTTGGGGTCTCTCTAACTGTTGCAGGTGTCGGGTAAGGTACATCCCAAATGGGGCATTGTATTCAATTAAGGGCCTGATGAGTGATGAGTAGAGGGACACAATGACCTCTCTTGATCTAGATGTGAACCCTTTTGTGGTTAGGTGGGCTATATAGAAGGTTTTTCTAACCACTTTGGCAATGTGATTATCAAAGGAGAGGTTACTATCTACTTGGGTCCCCAGATCCCTAATTACATCTTCCGTACTTAGTGGATTACCACCTATGTGGTAGTTTGTGGGCACATTGTTTTTCCAAAAGGGGATGACTATGCACTTTTTGGCATTTAGCTTGAGGCCATGGTTCTGACACCAGGTATCCATCTCCATAAGACCCTTCTGGAGGATGCTTGTATCAGCTGGAGAGTTGATTATGGCTCCCAGTTTGCAATCATCTGCGAACTTGGTCAGCCACAGTCCTCCTGTGCTTGCCTGTACCTCAGAGAAGTATATACCGAACAAGAGGGGTCCCAGGACTAAGCCCTGTGGGACGCCACTTGTAACCGGTTTGGAGTCGGACATGTCATCCACAACTCTGACCATGTGGGTTCTATCCCTGAGCCAGTTTGCAACCCATCTCATGACATAGGGATTGATATTCAAGCTGGGAAGCTTATTTATAATGCCAGAGTGGGGTATTGTGTCGAAGGCCTTTCTGAGGTCCAGGTAGACTGTGTGGCCTACCATTCCCTCATCTATGGCCTTGGTAAATGTTTCAAAGAAGTCAACTAGGTTTAAGAGGCAAGATCTGCCTTTAACAAGGCCGAATTGGGTAGGGTCCAGTGTCTGGAGGTTCCTAATATCTTTGTTTATGAGATCCATGATGATGCGCTCCATAGCTTTGCAGACCAGGCTAGTCAAGCTTATAGGGTGATAGTTCCTGGGATCCATTGTGGTGCCACCTTTGTGGAGTGGGATAACTGTTGCTATAAGCCATTCTTTGGGTACATATCCTGCAGTAAGGCTGAGTTTGAACAGTGACTTTATGTGAGTGTTCAGTTCTTTTTGGAACTCATGTAAGACGCAGCCCGGGACACCATCCGGTCCCATTGATGCTGTATTTTTTGCTTTGGAGAGGGCTGCTTTCACCTGTGTGTCTGTGATGTCTTGGAGACTGCATTCTTCTGGAATAGACACTGGCCCTCTTGGGGGGAAGGGGGGTAAAGTTTGCACTGAACCTATCCGCCAGTATGTTGGCAATGTCAATGGGTTCAGTGTATTATTCAGAGCAGATCTGAGAGTTGCCACCTAAATTCTTGACATAGCTAAAGAAGGCCTTGTGATTATCTTTAGAGTCTGGCAATTTTTCTTTTGAAGCTGGCCTTTGATAATTTTATGAGGGATCATAGTTTCTTGCTAATACTGATCATGGATGCCTTCCCTTTTTGGGATTTTGCTCTATAATGTAATAGTTTCCTCCTTCTGTTGTATAGCTTATTTATGGTCAGGGTCCACCAGACTGGTCTCCTGTTTTTGGAGGAGTGAGTCTTGGTTTTACTTGGGATGGCTCGATCCATGAATTCCTGTAGGTGCTCATAGAATGCATTTGTAAAGGATTCTGTGGTTTGGGCAGCATTTTCCATTAGCCCGGGGGCTTTGAAGCTTGCCACCTCGGTCTTGAGAAGTGTGAAGTTTGCTTTTGAGAAATTTTTCACAGTGGTTTCCTTGGCTGGGGGTGGGGTCGGGATGTGGATGTCCAGTGTGATTAGTTTATGGTCTGATCTTACCAATGAGGGGTTTACCTCTGGTATGGAACATTTAGCCCCCATGTTGGTGATAACCAGGTTCAATATGTTGTCCCCTCTTGTGGGAGTGGTGACCAGTTGTTCCATGGTGTTTAAGCTTATAAACTCCAGGAACCATTGGGCAAAGGAGTTGGGACTTGAGTAGTTTTCCCAGTCAATGTTTGGATAGTTGAAATCACTCAATATCATGGTGTTTGGTGAGACCTTCATATTCTCCAATGTTGCCAGGAATGCTGAGTGGGGGTTCTGAGACAAGGTGGGTGATCTGTAGCAAGCTACAAACTGAAAAGCAGTTTTTCCCACTGTTAGTTGCACATGGATGGTCTCCAATGCCTCCTGCAGTGCCACTAACTTGGAGGTGTGGGTATCCTTGATGAAAATGGATACTCCCCTGCCTTTTGCATTTTGGTCCGAGTTCTGGGGCCGAAAAGCATGGTATGAGTTATATCCTGGTAGTGCTGGGGTGCTCTCTGGATCCTTGAACCAAGTTTCTGTTACTGCACAGATATCGATTTTCTCCATACTGAGGAGTGCCTCGAGTGCATGCATCTTGAGGTTTAGACTTCTGGCGTTGAGTAGTATTACCCTTAGTTTTTTGTTTCTTGTGTTGTCTATGGAGGTGGGTTTGTCTTTTGAGCCTTGCCTAAAAAAAGGCACTATGGGGGTGGCAAGAGCCTTAGCCAGTATTTGAAAGCCTAAGGGTGACAGGTGCAAGCCATCCCTAGCGAAGCAACGTTGCTTGTCGAGCATGTCATCCCAGGCTGACAGACACTGGATCCCCTTTGAATGACACCAATAGCTTAGCCAATTTTTAAAATTGATCATTTTGTCTTTGTACTGTGGCATCATTCTTGGTGAGGGCAAGATGCTTCTCAGGGTCAGGGTCATACCGGCCTGGGCTACATGATCAGAGAGCTCCTCTATGCCTCTTTTCATGTACTCCAGGGAGGTACATCTCAGGTCATTCACACCAACATGGACAATGACAGAGTCATATTTGTACTTGCTTTGGAGTGACCTGAGTGCTTGTGTTATGTGGCGGATCCTGGCACCCGACAGGCAGTTTACAGTGATCTTCTCTTTGTTCAGTCTGGTGAGCGGGACATCAGTGTGCCTGACAATAGAGTCTCCTATTACTAGTGTATTTGGTGTGTTATTTAGCCTTAAGGGCTGTGACTGTGTGGCACACTGACTTTGTGAAGTATGTGATATGTGAATATTGTTGTGGGGTAGCAGTTGCTTGGAGGTCTGCTTTGGAGGTCTCTGCTGCTTTGGCAAATTTTTATTTAGAGCCTCTGAATATGTTTTTGTGTGTTTATGTGTCTTGTTTGCCGATACGATTGGTCTATGTGAGAATGGTTGTGTGGTGTGAGTGGTTTCCTTCTCCTCCTGACTGACTGTGCCAGTCTTGGGTTGAGAGAGCTCTGCCTCCAGTTTGGCTGTATAATTGCATCTCTCACATACATTTGAGTTTGTTGGAAGGAGGAGAGGGTTGTCTGTGTACATAAGGCAACTGTAACACAAAGCCTTCTTTAGCTACATCAAGAATTTAGGTGGCAACTCTCAGATCTGCTCTGAGCTGCTGTCAACTGTGTTAATGTGTGTGAGTCCCTGAGAGGGTGTGACTGTGTCGAAGTTTACACCTGTTCATGTGGACAGGTACGTGTATTACACCTACCTTATCCCTCCTATATCACTGTTGCAGATGTCACTCACCATCAGATATACATTTGGACAGCTCCCCAGCATGTAAGTGCTGTGGTGCATGCAATAACTGCATAGACATGTGATAGCAATACATAGTCAGGGGATTGAAGCCCCTTACTGTTAAGTGTGTGACACAAACATGCTTTGGTTTTACTCTCCCACCCCCTCCCTGTCTTACTTTGTCTCTGTCTGTCTGTCTCTCTCACTCTCTCTCTGGTGGATGTGGAGAAGTACACCTGTTTTGGTTAGACAGGAGTTTGTATTTTGTAAGTGATGCTCATGATCAGCTGATGGCCTATGCACAAATTGCAGTCCCCCAATAGCTGACTGCATGTGCAACAGCTGTGGTAACACTCCCATAGTCAATTGCATGGAAACACACTCCTCTACCTAGGAACATCATGTGGGTGTTGGGCCTTTTCATTCACTGTGAGCAGGAACTCATGTCGGTGTTTGGCAAACAGCATCACAGATGGTACTGGGATATACCTCTAACAACATACAATGTGGAGACAATCCAAAAAACAGGAGGTGGATGTGCCAGACATGACTATAGAATGTAAGTGTTGCTCTTCTGCATTTGGAGTAATGTTGGTTTAACAGGGTGTGTGTGGATATGGCTGGTCTACATGATTTAATACCTGTCATGACAGTGTTAGGTGTTTGAGGAAACTCCCATCTGTAGTGTTATCTGCAGACTGAGCAGTGTTTGGAGTCTTATGTTTCTTGTGTTACTCACAGATCACCTATCTTAGAATTGCAGAAGCATAGTCTGAGGATTGCAGTCAGTACATGGTGACAGCCATAAGAGTTACAGACTTCATATCCCTCATAGGACATATGTCACAACAAACCCTGTTACAATAGTAAATGTATGAGGGTATCACAGTAATATGCCAATATTGGCCCAGTGTTTGTAGCTCCTGCCACAAGTCTGTCAACCTTTGTACATATGTCATGCAGTATGAGGTGCATACATTCTGTACACCATTATTTATTGACATCATACCTGATAACAAGGCAGACAGATATCAGACTGCTAGACATGTTATGTATAGTAGGGGTTATTTCTGAGGACATAACCTGGGCATTCTGCAGTTGTGTGTACAGTAGTGGGGTCTGTGTACTTATGGTGATTGCCAACAGTATGTGTATTGCGAATATGTACCTTGGCATGTGTACAGACTGTGGCAGATGTCATTGTTCCTGGTGCTGTTCTATCAGATATTACATGCTGCTCCAGTGTATGGTACCCTATCAGCTCACATGTTTGTAGGGCAAAACATACACATGTCCCATACCACAGACAAGGTATTGGACCACACTGTGTCATGACCCAGTTTATGTAGGGTAGTGTGTGAGTGCCACATATGAGGATGGTGTTTATCAGACAGTCCATATAGTGTCATATTAAGCTTGCATACCATATGTGGCTGTCGCTATGTTCACATTGGCTGTAAGCATGCACTTTCTTACAGGTGTCTGTTACTCTGTGCTGTGACATGCCTGTAGAGCCTGCTATCTTTGTAGGTACATGTGTATTTCCCCATACAAAATGTAGGCCAGTATTGTGGCAGTCTGCCTGCAGTTTGCACAGTGCTTTGTTACATGCCTAGCAGCTTAATGTAATTACACAGTGTGATGTTATGTCTACATATTTGTAAGACGTACTGCTGCCAGGCCACCATAACTGTTGTGTATTTCTGACAAAGCAGTGGGATTCTGTACAGATGTATGTCACTAACTACTGGGTAGTATGCTGCCATGTGACCTCTGCACCACCAGTTATTATGTGTCAGGACAGACTGACATGTGTGAATGCATAAACTGTGTGGGAAAGTGTAGTCCAGTATTTAAGTGATATACCCATGTACATGGCTGTTAACATCCACATTGTCAGGATTGGTCCATGTCTCACATGAAGGGGATCTGTGTATACCTCTGGGCTGACCAGAGAGTGCCAAACTGTCCACATATATTGGTAATATCTCTGCTGAAGTCCACAGGATCATTACTGTGCTATCAGTGGCACTGTACTATAATGTCCTTAGGATGTCTGTCAGTAACCGATGGCATACATGTCAATAGCAGATGTGACCTCCCACACATGTCTGTTAAGACAACCCCTGTTATAGTAGAAACAGTCTACATATACACCTGCAATACATACATGATATCCCCTTGCACTAAGAGGCTAAGGCTATTGGTGCTGAGGTAGGACTCCACTCCATGTTCTGGACATATGGTATTCATATATATATATATATATATATATATATATATATATATATATATATATATATATATATATATATATATATATATATATATATATATACACATACATATCTACATACATATATATATATATATATATATATATAGATATATATATATATATATATATATATATATACACATATATATATATATATATATATATATATATATATATACACATATACAAACACATATATATACATATATACAGCTATATATGTCTACACATATACAGATATATAGATATATGCACATATAGTTGCAGATATCTACATATATATCGACATAAATAGGTATATCTGTACATATATAATGTACACATATATATATATATATATATATATATATATATATATATATATATATATATATACAGAGAGATCTATACATCGCCATATATATGATGCACTATACAGATGTGTATAAATAAATATATATGAATAAATATGTGGATGTACATGTAGATATATATCTAGATATGTATATGTATATATCCATATCTTTGTCGTGTAAACATTACTGTTGTGTATACCTTCCCAGATGTATCACACCATATGTATCTGATATGTGTATATTTAGATATAACAACATATGTGATGCAACAGTAATATCACTAACATGTACTATACAATTGTAGAAGTCACAGTGATTGTTCAATACTATTCAAAGTGTCTACTGATAGACGTTTTTGAAAAACAACAGCTGTCTCCGCAGCTGTCATGGAGTAGTGGTTAACTGTTGTGACTGTAGTCTACAGGGTCCTGGGTTAAAGACCTGCAAGGGCCATTTATTTTGTTGCTGGGCAGGACAAGGGCTGCTGGATACAGAGTAGTTAAGGCAGTTTTGAGCAGCTTTAAGTGCGTTTTCATGGGTTTGCATGAAGCTAAGTGGTGCTAAGGTACGGTTAAATGTACGGGCGCTTACACCATGTAGGCTTTGTTTACCAGTGCACAAATGTGCTTAGCTGTTATATTGCAGCAATGCTGACACCTGCTAAGCATGGCTCAGCCCTGGTAATCAGTGCTCACATCCCAGTCTGATAACATAGCAGGATAATGACATCTGTAATAAGTGTATGTAATGCCATGTACATAGCATGCATCTATGTGCTGTCATTACAGTAGCAAGGGGTTTGAGTGTCATGTCTGGGACACTTGAGTATATGAGACCTGTACATCACACTTATCCATGTGAATGTGTTACACACAAGGGTAGTATCCCAGGTAATGTGTCATCACACTGGCATGTAGTGTATCATGCCCTTGCTACTGTTGACAGTGCTTTCCCAAGCAAGAGTAGATTGCTAATTGTAGTACAGACAACAAGCACCCCTGCATGCATAGATGGACTCTGGGTTCTTACTGTCATGTTCCTGATGTGTGAGCTGTGTCACAGTATATATTGCCTACTAGATAATGATCTGACATGTGGAAATTAACTGTAGACTACTGTCTGTACAGCACATGTCAGTGAGGGCTGCCAGCATGTAGTAATGGCATACATATTGGTGTCAGACATCTATCTGTCAACACATTCATCCTACTGTATAGCTAGTTGGCAAGCTGACATCTGTCAGTCCCTGTACAGATATGCAGATGTCAGGTATCCAGCTTGGATACATACAGGCAACCTATGCTTGACTGACACTGACATGTCTGCCCAGCTGTGTTATAACTGGCACAAATAGGACACAACACCCTGTATGCACCCCATGCTACAGGTACCTCCACTACACTACCAAAGTCAACAGAACATGCAAGGGTACAGGTCTCCAACACAGACACTAACCATGTTTTGTAATACATGTTACATATATGTCACATGGATCACCTCACTGACCATTTGCAGGAGGCACCCAGAGGATTGGCTGATGCATGTCACTCTCACCCTGAGGGTTACCACAGTGGTGTCTGTAGATAGATTGCCTGCTGGTACATGGCAGGTGGCATGATACCACTGGACACACATCCTCTACACTTCCCATCTCTCCATGGACAATAGACAGGTACAAACCTATGACTGCCTGGAGCGATGCACCCCAGTACTGACAAAAGTGTATGTGTGCATTACTGAGGATATCAGTGTCTGTGTGTTAGTACACCTCTAGTTGGGAAAACCATGAGGGCCTTCACACCCACCACAACACCCATTGCCATAGTTAGATGTGGCTGCTGCTATATCGGACATTACATGTACCCTGTTATGCTCCTCTCCCTAAAGGCTACCTAAGCCTTGCAGTACCAGCACAACACTGTTGTAGTAATGGGTTGATAGGCATGAGATACCCACTGAGATCTGGCAAGAGTGTGTGCATGTATGCATGTGTGTATATCTGTAGGGTACAGCATTCCGAGGCCACATACGCATTGCCAACACAGTATTATGGATAGTGAGGTTGCTGCCCATAGGAGAGGCATGACAATGTATCACTCTACTATACCTGTGGCATATGCATTAGATGCATATCCCTGTAGTACCACTGTTGGGATGGACAATGAGTTGGATCGCAGTCCTGGTCAGATTGTCATCATGGGTTCCAGTCTGTACAATATCCACAGTCGGGTGTGGGTGCTGTGTACACTGTCATCACACCATGGTACCCCCGGTAGATGTCCCATGTACCACTGTATGGTCACCACTGTCACCATCAACCATACAGGTAAATGATAACACAATCCAGCCCAGTTATGCATGTGATGTGTGCAGCCTACCTGTAACACATTGGACACACTGACACATTAGTTAGCACTGATAGGCCCAGGTCTCTCTGATGTGTGTCTGCCTATTATATGTCTGTTAATGTGTATATGATGGTATGTCACACTATGTATTGTCCATATACAACCATTACATCCCCCATTACCATACTGTACATGCCTGGGGTTGTTCTGCATGTAACATGTAACCTGGAACACACCTCATCCTAAACCCTGTGTGGTATGTGCAATGAAAGCCACACACATCAGTAGCACTACATACCTTGGTAGGGGTCTAGTCCCAGTGTTGCCTAGCAAGATTGTGGGTGTATGTGGAGGAATCTGCTTCAGGTTGCTGATTATACATGTCCCAGTGGGTCACCTGTCCATGTGGCACAGAAAGTAACTGTTATACAGACCTGTGACGTGTTCAAATGTACCCAGGATATGTCATAGCCATGGTGTCACTACAGTGCCATACCCCTTTGTGAGATATGACTGCAGACCATCCTCTTGCTGACACATGTACACCTACAACACAAATGGATAACATTATGGAGACCACAATCACTCAGTGTTACTAACAGCTATAATGCATCATGGCTGGACAGCTACACTACCTGGCATGTAAGCATTAAACATTACTGCTGACAACATGTTACACAGCAGTACATTGTACACTGTAGTACAGTCACTGTGCACATCAGAATCATATTAGCCTGTCCCTGCAAAGATGTTATAGATGACAGGGATGTGGCACAGCTATCATAATATGCACAGGGTGTGTTGTTGGTTTGCCAGAGACCGAGAGTGGGCCATACGTTTGACACCATGTGTGTGGGTGAGGGGTGTAATTTGCTGATATGGGCATGGTGATGTGGTGCGTGTAGGTATGGGGTTGCCCTAGGTGTGATTGTATAGTGTGTGTGTATGCATGCACACAGTTCTGCCATGTGACTGCCCTATACAGGTGTTTCTTGGACAGCTGCAAAACATACCTGGAAGGGTGTGCAGTTCACCGCCGCCGGCCATGGACATGCAGACTGTGCCTGCCAGGGGTTCCATGGGCACGTCCAAGTACAGGCCTCAATCTGCTACTCTCCCCTGATAATGACATATGTCCACTGGAACCAGGTCCCTCCTGGGACTGACCAGGGCCATGTGCATGTGGCCTGCTGTGGTGTGGTGTGGACAGCACACCCCCTGCAGTGCTGGGGCTGGTACTGCCACTATGGGAGTGGCTTGGTGTCCTTGCACATCCACATTGACCACCAGCTGTTGGTGTTGCTGGCCTACATCCATGTAGCCATCACCCCACTCCCACCACATGTTCATTCATGGACAATCCACGATCGATGAGGCCCACCATCTCACCCAACCATCTATCCATGACCTCGGTATAATCACGAAGGGCACCTGCAAGTTCATGGAAGTTGTCGTTTACAGATGAGAGAGCAGCCCTCTGCAGCCTCAGACCCTGGCTTGTGTACACTTCCATATGTGCCTGTGCCCCTATGACAGTCTGAAACATGCGTCTGATGGTACCAGTTGTCATGCTTCTGCCAGGGGCATGATGACCAGTGGCCCTCCCATGAGCACCCCGGTACATCTGCCTGTGTGGTGCTCTGTCGGATATCCAGCTATGTCTGCTGTATCCAGACACAGCAGGCATAGATACCACACTCTCTTGTATACTGCCACCAACTGCCAACTGTCCCTCTGCTATGACCACTGGTGATGGGGTATCTATGGGCACTGTGACTGTGTGCGGGGTTGGGGTGGATAACAGGAGGATGTCAAACAATGGTGCAGTTTCAGCATCTGACAACCCCACCTGTGCCTCAACAGTCCTATCATCATTTTCGGTGTCTGTATGGACACTAACATCAGATTGCATGCAGGAGGGACCATGACCCACCTCACCACCTGTGAGAGGAAAACAAGAAATGCACTTTAAGACTAGTACAGCATTGCATAACAGTACACACACACACACACACACACACACACACACACACACACACACACACACACACACACACACACACACACACACAAACACACACCCTGAAATTCCACCATGATACCTACTTGTCCCTGAGGTTACAGAAAGTCCCAAGTTTATTCACGTAAGTTCCCCATCCTGCATTACACTTGGTAACATACACTCAATACCACTCATTAGTGTATCATTCTTCTAAATGCCTAGACAAGTGATCACAACACAAGACCTGTTACTCCATTACTTCTTTGACTTGATTGGAGTAGGTTTTACAAGGCCTCACTGCTGTCATCCAGTGTTCACCCTGGGTATGTCTGGACATTGTGAGCATGGCCCCCATATGATAGGGGCTACTACGTTCACTCCATAATGTCATGCACTGGAGTGTCATACATAACTATTGCTCAGTAGATGCAAGATCTGCTGCTCAATCAACTTATTATGTGGATAACCGTAATACATGGATACACTCCCTGGTGCTGTCTAGTAATTCCCCAATGCATCTGTAGTGCTGCATACGTGGGTAGTCGTTCACCTTTCTGCTGACTACAACTTTAACGGTATACCTGGTGGCTAGTTTCCCTCCCAATGCATGTTCCATGCTACAGACCTTATTGTACTGTCACCTGTCCTGAGATTACATATCAGACAAGTATTCCTGGTGTCACATGTGTCAGTCCATGTACTGCATGATGCCAGAGGGAAGTACTGACGTATGAACAACCCCACAATCACACATGTGCATACATGGACACCCACACAAACACACACACACATGCACACACACCCTACATGCATCAACCCCCCTCCACGCCACCAGATTGCACTTACAGACAAAATAACCACACACACACACACACCTCCATGTGAAGTTGCACAAAGATAGTAGATACAGACCTCCCATTACCCATCTGCCAACATGCATAACATATGGTTCTCAACAGCATGCAGTGCAGCTATAGTCAATCCATGCTAGCAAAAGTATACATATGTGTGATGCATGGGCTGTGTTAGTAGGTGATGCCCCTTCCCCTGGATAACACTGCATCCATGTACACAGTATTGCTGTGCACCTGTTCTGCACCCTGCTGTGTACTGTGCACCATACCTCACAAGTGTATACACCATTGCTGAATGTGTATTACTGTGTCAGTTATGTCTGCTCTAATGCTCACAACCCCTATGTGTTTGTCCAACACATATCTGAGATGATATGTGGACAGATATCATTTGCGAATGCCTGATCTCTGATTTACTGATCTCAACATCATTGGCACATGTATGACCAATACTATACTATTACACTGACAACCGTCAAACCTTACCATGGCTATGAGGAGAGTACACACCCTTATTGATATGATGCACTCTTCCTTCATATGTCATGGGACCACATCACTGCATATGTTAACATTACATGAGCCTGATATGTGACATATGTCCTGTACATTCAAATGCAGTGTCTAACAAATGTGTTAGGTGTGCTGATGCTGACCGGGATGCATACACTTCATGGGTGCATATATGTGCACCCCCTTATTATGACGGTTTGTTGCACCTACTGTTATGTGTACTACAGTAGTCACTATTCCTGGCAGGGGTATACCAGCATGGTCCATCTGCATTTGCCAGTATATGGTCAGCCTGCCCTACACATGTCCCCCAACTCTGCATGATTGCAAGGTCAACTCATGTGCACATCCCTTGGAGTTCACACACTGCTGTCACTATTGTTGTGGAGTCAGGGTTATGTCTGCCACAGTTCCTGAACCTGACAGTGTGCAGATACAACCATTCATAGCATCCTTAGGATCCCTGCTGCAGTGCACTGGTGTGTCATGATGACACACCCTCCCCACTTTCAGCCTTTTTGCAGATACTTGACAATTATGGCCTACACATGTGTCAGTTTGCAGTGTCCCAAACACTGCACACCACGTGTAGCAGCCTAGTCCCAACTAATGACTAACAAACATACCGATGTACACTGGCACCGGCGCAGTACAGATGGGGATGATGGACCTGAGGTGGGGTGAGGCATTGGTTGTGTAGCACATGTATCTTACATGATACTGTCTGTAGGTTTCCAATGTGGTCATAGTACACCAGTACACATTGCAATTCATGACATTTGGGAACCTCTTCTGTTATGCATACACTACCTGTAGAGAGGCCTGGCTGATGTTTCCTGTGGTACAACTGTCAGATCTGATTACCCTAAACCATAGGCCACATGCTTGCAGAGTCCAGGCAATTACTGACACGGGTACTGCACAGCCAGTACTTACTAGACACTCCTGCAACCCTTTCAGTGTTGTGGCATGTTACTGGGCAGCACACATGACCAGTTTGCTACATGTGACATCATTTGTCTTGGATGGCCATCTGTTTATTTCCTACATCATTCCTGTCCTATACATCCTTGCCACATAAATGACTGTCTGCACTGTTTGCCATGGCATATACAATGGTGAGGTATGGCTACATGTCCAGCTCATGGGTGCTACCTGTTGGGTATGAGGCCCACGCCATGTCATGTAAGATGTGTAAAAGCCATGCCTGCCTCTGTTGCAGGTAAGTGTGCACATTTGATGGCCAAACATCTTGGACAGCAGAACAATACATAGTGTGACATTGGGTACATGTACGTGCTGAAAGGTGCATATCCATTACAAATGCATGCAGTCAGTACCTGAACAGCTGCTTCCACTATATTTTATCTGGAGTGTGTGCACACATATGCTTCCAGTGTTTGTGAAGGTAAGTATTCCCCATATTTGCTGCCCTAACCTACAATTCTGTATTACACACTCATTGCTCATGTTTGGACCATATTGCAGGTTTTCAGGCTTATGGACCACTGTATTAAGATATGCCGTAGTGTAGATCTGAAACAGTTGCCATTGTAATACTGGTATATATACTGTTGTAGCACTGTATAATGGTGATGTTTCACAAATGTCCCTACTGTAGGCCATTTGTCCCACCATTATGTTCATCTCTGTGGACACCTTTTGCAATGACAGGATGTTAGTTATATTGCAGGTGTCTGACATACCCTTCAGATACACCATCATGGTCACCACTGTGATTCAGTGCAGTTAACAGCAAGAATATGTGAACATGTGCTGCATGCATTATGGGTAGGTGTGTTAGATGTGTGCATGAAATATACCATAGCCATTACATGACCAGTGTATTGGCAACCATGAACATAAACCATACTCACCAGCTACAGGCTGCTGCCTTGGTGGTATACTAGAGGGACCTACACAGAGAGAGATGTGATGTCAGTAGCTACAGCTGTGGCATTGGTACACAGTGGATGCAACATTACAGTACATCAACAGTACAAGTCCACAATACTATAGCTTATGCACATCTGTTTATTACTACTACACACCAACAGGCTATATGTAAGTTATCTCACATATGCATGATCTACCTGTACAGATATGGATGGATACACAACAGTGATCTACTGATGTGCCCTGCGCCCTTACCTACATGGTCCTTGGCTGGTGTGTGGGTAGCACCCACCTCCACTATTGTCTTTGCCAGTCATTACATGTGCGGGCAGGCAGGTGCCATGAGGCTGGTGAGGAGCTCCTCAAAACATGTCAGGGGGGATGGATTGTATGACCCCCCCTTGTTGTGAGGTGATCCCCCAGACTGCAGCAGCACGCCGGTGGCCATTGCGAAGCAGGTCACTGCAATGATGCTGGACCTGCTCATAACTGCAGTTATGCAGGCCAACATCATTGACCCTGTGGACTAGATCGCTCCACAGGGTGATCCGCTCCTGCTGCTCATGGGCTGTCCTTCCAAACAGCACATGATAGTGCTGTACCAGGTGGTTGATGATGATCTAATTTTTGACCACTGAATACACAGGTAACCTGCCATGTGACATCTTGCCTGAAAGACATAAAGATGGAAACAGGTCTGAGCAACTCATACAGCAAGGTTACCATAGTTCTTAATACACATCTCTGTCTCCCCTCCACCATATCTGTGACAACAAACTGTTCACACAACTCAATAGGTATGGCTACAGCTTACCTACCATTGGGACAATTATCGTATTGTACCATGCTTTGTGCTATGCATTTGTAGCCATGTTTCCTGTGGAGACACTATCATTGCTGGCCTGATATGGACAATGTCAGCTGCATGCTATTGTAAGGGCCACTATGGTTCTATATATGCATGTGGTCTGTTTGCTATGTGATTGCTGCACATCTGCCATTATGTGTTATGTGGGATATCTATACATAGTTTCATTGTTTCATAGTATAGTACTAGGCTATCTGACCTGGGGCATTTGTAAGCCTAGCCATAGTGATGTGGATTTAGCCACCCCTGAAATGGTACAAACATGTACAGAATAAATCTAGAATAATGTGCCCCTGTCTAGTAGTGACACAATGAAGGTCCCCTTATATAATAGAATTAGTTTACTGTGCCCCTGTCTAGCAGTGACCCAGATGTGACCCTGGGGATTTTCGATCTCCCATCCACTCATCAAGATTTCTCTTGAAGAGAGTCAGTGAGGGGCTCTGCCTAATACGAACTGGGATCCTGTTCCAAAGCATGGGAAGCCTTTGGTTTATGAATCTATCCCTCCAGCATGTCCTATTCATACTTGTGCCAGGTTTAAGTCTTTAGCTCTTGTGGTCCTGATGGATTTGGATTTTTGAGGTGGAGCATGTCCATCAAATCCTGATTGGACATGGCCTTGTCGTCAGGCAGAGATCACCCTGAGCAGGTGGTATGCCACTGAATAGAGCTGAAGTTTCTTTAGTCTGGTGGAATAAGACATATGTTGGAGACCCTTGATCCTTTTGGTAAGGTACTTCTGTGGTCTCTCCAGCTGTTGCAAGTGCCGGGTGAGGTACATACCAAATGGGGCATTGTACTCAATCATGGGTCTGATGAGGAGGAATACAGGGGTACAATGACATCCTTGGATCTGGATGTGAATCCCTTCATGATGAGGTGTGCAAGGTAGAATGTTTTCTAACCACTTTGGCAACGTGGTGTCAAATGAGAGGTCTCTGTCTACTTGGGTCCCTAGGTCTCTGATTACTTTTCCGTACTTAGTGGGTTGCTGTCTATGTGATAATTTGTGGGTATTCCAAAAGGGATGACTATACATTTTGGCATTTAGTTTAAGGCCGTGACTACGGCACCAGTTGTCCATTTCAGTGAGGCCTTTTGTAGGATGTGTGTGTCAGCTGGTGTATCGACTATGGCGCCTAGTTTGCAGTCATCTGTGAACTTTGTCAGCCACAGCCCTCCCATGTTTGCTTTAACATCTGAGAAATAAATGCCGAACAAGAGGGTCCCAGGACAGATCCCTGGGACACCACTTGTGACTGGCTTTGAGTCTGACATTGCTCCAGCGATTTTAACTTTATGGGTTCTGTCCTTTAGCCAGTTTGCAACCCATCTAGTGACATAGGGGTTTACTTTTAAGCTGTTTAGCTTATCTATGATGCCTGAGTGGGGTATTGTGTCAAAGGCCTTAGCCAAGTCCAGGTATGCTGTATGGACTGCTTTGCCCTCATCAATGGCTCTAGTGACTGTTTCAAAAAAGTCAACCAGGTTTAAAAGGCAGGATCTGCCCTTCACAAAGCCGAACTGGGTGGGGTCAAGTGTCTGTAGGTCCCCTATGTCTCTGTTTATGAGTTCCATAATGATTCTTTCCATAGCTTTGCAGACCAAGCTAGTTAAGCTTATGGGGCGGTAGTTTCCTGGGTCTGTAGATGCACCCCCCTTGTGTAGTGGGACCACTGTTGCTGTACGCCAGTGTACAGGTACATAACCCGAAGTAAGGCTAAGGTTAAATAGCATTTTTATGTGTGGGTTTAGCTCCTCATGGAGTTCACGTAACACGCACCCTGGGATACCGTCAGGTCCCATTGATGCTGTGTTTTTTGCTTTGTTTAGGGTGGTTCTCACTTGGACATCTGAGATGACAGGGAGATTACATTCAGCTGAGATAAGTATTTCTTCTTTTGGGGGTGAAGGAGGTGAGAAGTTTGCACTGAATCTGTCAGCCAGAATGTTAGCAATATCTATGGGTTCAGTGTATTTTTTGTTGTTGTGAACCAACTCTGAGCATATCTGAGGGTTTCTGCCCAGGTTTCTAACATAGCTGAAGAAGGCTTTGTGGTTATCTTTAGTGTCCTTAGTGATTTTTCTCTCAAAGTTTGCCTTGGATGTTTTTATGAGAGAATGTAGTTTTCTGCTAATGTTGATCAGAGACGTCTTCCCTTCATGGGATTTCGCTGTGACGTGCAGTAGCTTCCTTCTTTTGTTATACAGTTTGTTTATGGCTGAGGTCCACCAGACAGGATGCTTACATTTGGTGGAGAGGGACTTGGATTTGTTTGGGATTGCATGATCCATGCATTCTTGGATATGTCCATAGAAAGCATTTGTGAAGGATTCGGCATTGCGGGATGTGGTATCCACTGGCACAGTGGGCTTAAAGGATACCATCTCCTTCTTAAGAAGAGTGAAGTCTGCTTTTGAGAAGTTTTTCACTGTGGTCTTTTGCGCTGGGGGTGGAGGTGGGATATGTATATCCAGGGTGATTAGTTTGTGGTCAGATCTCACTAGTGAGGGGTATACTTCCGGTGTGGAGCATTTTGTCCCCATGTTTGTGATGATCAGGTCTAGTATATTATCTCCCCTAGTGGGAGAGGTGACTAGTTGTTCCAGTGCATTTGAATTTATGAATTCCAGGAACCTTTGGGCTAGGGTATTAGGGCTAGAATAATGTACCCAATCTATGTTTGGGTAGTTGAAGTCTCCCAGTATGATGGTATTTTGTGATACATTCATATCCTCCAATGTCTTCAGGAAGGCTGAGTGGGGTTCTTGAGATTGGGAGGGTGGTCTGTAACATGCTACCAGTTGTATAGCAGTTTGGACTATGGTTAGTTGCACCTGTATGGTCTCTGTTGCTTCATGTGTTGCTACTAACCTGGAGGTGTAGGTGTCCTTTATGAATATGGATACTCCCCCTCCCTTTGTGGTTCGGCCCGGGTTTTGAAGCTGAAAAGCATGATACGAGGTATAGCCTGGTAGCACTGGGGTGCTCTCAGGAGCCTTGAACCAGGTTTCAGTTACTGCACAGACATCGATGTTCTCCATGCTGAGGAGTGCATCAAGTGCCTGCATCTTGAGATTTAGACTTCTGGCATTGAGCAGCATTACCCTTAGTTTTTTTCCATTTTTTGTTTTCTAAGGAGGTGGGTTTGTCTTTTGAGCCTTGTCTAAAAAAGGCATTATGGGGGTGGCAAGAGCCTTAGCCAATATCCGGAAGCCCAGTGGTGACAGGTATAAGCCATCCCTTGTGAAGCAGCATGGCTTGTCCAACATATCATCCCAGGCAGACAGATATTGGATCCCCTTAGAATGACACCAGTACTCGAGCCAATTGTTAAAGCTGATCATCTTGTCTTTGTATTGTGGTATCATTCTTGGTGAGGGTAAGATGCTGCTCAGGGTCAGGGTCATACCAGCCTGGGCTACATAATCGGAGAGCTCTTCTATGTCTCTTTTCATGTAGTCCAGGGAGGTACGTCTCAGGTCATTCACACCAGCATGGACAATGACAGAGTCATATTTGTACTTGCTTTGGAGTGACCTGAGTGCATGTGTTATGTGGCGGATCCTAGCCCCCAATAGACAGCTCACAGTCACCTTCTCCTTGTTCAGCCTGGTCAGTGGGACATCAGTGTGTCTGACTATGGAGTCACCTATTACTAGTGTATCAGGCAAGGTGTTTGGCCTTAAGGGCTGCGATTGGTCGACACACTGATTTATTGAAGTATGTGTTGCATGTGTTTTTGTTTTGAGGTGGTGGAATTTTGGATGTCTGCTTTGGGAGCCTCTGTTTTGGTAAGTTTTTTATTAGAGCCTCAGTATGTCTTTGTGTTTTTTATGTGTTTGGTTTGCAGTTGTGGTAGGTCTATGTGGGACTGGGATTGTTGTGTGTGTAGTTGCCATCTCCTCCTGTCTGGTCATGCCAGCCCTGAGTTGAGAGAGTTCAGCTTCCAGTTTGGCTATATAGTTGCTTCTCTCACATGTAATTGTGTTTGTTGGGAGGAGGAGAGGGTTGTCTGTGTACATGAGACAATTGTAGCATTGTCTCAAGATGTCCAGATTGACCAGCTGAACTGGAGACGACGCCAGTAATCTACCACTCGACATGCTAGAACAGTATAAGGGAGTGGTATACCTTTAAGGGAAGTGGGTATTCACAGGGGTGGTAAGTAGATGTAGTGCTTTACTTAGTACGAGAGTGCTTACTTAGTAGAGAAGTATTGAGAACATGTGCTAGGCTTATAATACAGTGAGTATTCTGGTTACACTAAGAGTAGAGCTTCCTTAAGGGAAAATTTGAAGAGCAGACTTGGCAGAGCCAGAAAAAGTTTAACCTTGTTTAACCAAGTTTAACCTTGTTTAACCGGCGCTGCGCAATGTGCATGACCACGCAAAGCCGTGCAAACGCGGATTTTAAACAGTGAACTACAAAAGAGCTAGGAATGGTCCCAAACAACCAATTACTACAGCTTCTTGTGCTGAGATCACTTCCCCCAAGGACAGGTAGGCTGCTCAAGGCTCCCCACTCCCACTGGTGAGCAAAGAAACTTCCTTCTATCCAAGTAAGGTAATGGACAACACAGGAACTACACCACAGCCCAGAATACAGCAATGCCTGTAAACTGGTCTAAACTAGTCGAGGAAGGCAGGAAAACAAGGATTATTTTTTTGTTTTTTTGTTTTTTGGTAGAAACACACAGAAAATGCAGAGACAGTGATAAATTAGTTACACAGGCTAGCACACTTTAGTGGGCAGCCTCCACAGTTAAATTTAACAAACAAACAAGCAAACTTTCGATCAAATTCGACTAAATGTAACTTTAAATGCAGATTTTAAAATAAATGCAGCAATCAGTTAAAAAACAGTTCAGGCTAGTTCAAAGTAAGCTACAGAAGCTATTTCCAGTGAAAAAAAGCAAAGATACTTAAATCTAGAAGGTAGTCGCTTTTTTGAGTTCCTTGCTGCTAGGACTACTCTGTAAACCCACGTGGAGCTTGTCTGAGCAGTATAGCCAGAAAAAAACACCCAGAGGCAGATGTTAAACGGTGAACTACAAAAGAGCTAGAAATGGTCCCAAACAACCAATTACTACAGCTTCTTGTGCTGAGGTCACTTCCCCCAAGGACAGGTAGGCTGCTCAAGGCTCCCCACTCCCACTGGTGAGCAAAGAAACTTCCTTCTATCCAAGTAAGGTAATGGACAACACAGGAACTACACCACAGCCCAGAATACAGCAATGTCTGTAAACTGGTCTAAACTAGTCGAGGAAGGCAGGAAAACAAGGATTATTTTTTTGTTTTTTTGTTTTTTGGTAGAAACACACAGAAAATGCAGAGACAGTGATAAATTAGTTACACAGGCTAGCACACTTTAGTGGGCAGCCTCCACAGTTAAATTTAACAAACAAACAAGCAAACTTTCGATCAAATTCGACTAAATGTAACTTTAAATGCAGATTTTAAAATAAATGCAGCAATCAGTTAAAAAACAGTTCAGGCTAGTTCAAAGTAAGCTACAGAAGCTATTTCCAGTGAAAAAAAAAAGCAAAGATACTTAAATCCAGAAGGTAGTCGCTTTTTTGAGTTCCTTGCTGCTAGGACCACTCTGTAAACCCACGTGGAGCTTGTCTGAGCAGTATAGCCAGAAAAAAATGCCCAGAGGCAGATTTTAAACAGTGAACTACAAAAGAGCTAGGAATGGTCCCAAACAACCAATTACTACAGCTTCTTGTGCTGAGGTCACTTCCCCCAAGGACAGGTAGGCTGCTCAAGGCTCCCCACTCCCACTGGTGAGCAAAGAAACTTTCTTCTATCCAAGTAAGGTAATGGACAACACAGGAACTACACCACAGCCCAGAATACAGCAATGCCTGTAAACTGGTCTAAACTAGACGAGGAAGGTGGGAAAACAAGGATTATTTTTTTGTTTTTTTGGTAGAAACACACAGAAAATGCAGAGACAGTGATAAGTTAGTTACACAGGCTAGCACACTTTAGTGGGCAGCCTCCACAGTTAAATTTAACAAACAAACAAGCAAACTTTCGATCAAATTTGACTAAATGTAACTTTAAGTGCAGATTTTAAAATAAATGCAGCAATCAGTTAAAAAACAGTTCAGGCTAGTTCAAAGTAAGCTACAGAAGCTATTTCCAGTGGAAAAAAGCAAAGATACTTAAATCCAGAAGGTAGTTGCTTTTTTGAGTTCCTTGCTGCTAGGACCAATCTGTGAACCCACGTGGAGCTTGTCTGAGCAGTATAGCCAGAAACAAATGCCCAGAGGCGGATTTTAAACAATGAACTACAAAAGAGCTAGGAATGGTCCCAAACAACCAATTACTACAGCTTCTTGTGCTGAGGTCACTTCCCCCAAGGACAGGTAGGCTGCTCAAGGCTCCCCAGTCCCACTGGTGAGCAAAGAAACTTCCCTCTATCCAAGTGAGGTAATGGACAACACAGGAACTACACCACAGCCCAGAATACAGCAATGCATGTAAACTGGTCTAAACTAGTCGAGGAAGGCGGGAAAACAAGGATTTTTTTTTTTGTTTGTTTGTTTTTTGGAAGAAACACACAGAAAATGTGGAGACAGTGATAAATTAGTTACACAGGCTAGCACACTTTAGTGGGCAGCCTCCATAGTTAAATTTAACAAACATGCTGTTGGACATGATCCGGGGTTGTGTGGACTATTACTACCCACATATGTTCTATAACAGTGACACGATAGCATGTTTAGGGAACTGTTTCCAGCAGAACCACCTCACCCACCACATCTGGCCATGTTACCAGGCCACATCACATGTGGGACCCACCCTGGGGCCTCCTCATCCACTGGTCCTGCACTACCTTCAGGTGGACCCACCTCAGGGGATGGTGCCCCCCGGGGGAACACACAGACATGATCCTTTCACCCAAGGTCAAGTCCAGGGTCTGTTGTATAGGGAGCTCCACAGAGACTTGGGAGATGTTCTACAGCACATTGAGGCCCTCAGTACACAATCACAGGGTCCACATGCTCTTCCTGCTCAGCCTCCAGCCCAGGCACCTTCGGGGCCATGAAGCTGCTGTTGTGACTGGCAATGGCTGGGGGCCTTGCTCCCATTGTTTCCATATCGGGCCTCATGGGGCTTCTAGATCGCAGACAACACCCACCATCCAAGGTGTTTACCCACCACATGTGTCATATACCACCCCTGCAGGCTGTCCTCTCTATCTACCAACCCAACCCACCTCTAAAAATATACCTGCTAGCCTTCCCCAGATTCCCATTCCCACCTTCACAGACAAGGCTAATGCAGTCCCAAAAAGGGGTTCACATGTCCATCTATGTTGCACACAATCACTGCTGTATATATATGTGTATTGATATGTGTGATCTTCCCTCACACATAGCATGCAGAACTGTGATGCAAATATAGGGGACATCTATTTATATACATATGCGTGTGTGTGTGTGTGTGTGTGTGTGTGTGTGTGTGTGTGTGTGTGTGTGTGTGTGTGTGTGTTTGTATACATGTAGACATATATATATATATATATATATATATATATATATATATATATATATATATATATATATATATATATGTGTAAATATATATTATGCTGTATATATGTGTTTATATATATATATATATATATATATATATATATATATATATATATATGTATACATATGTCAGTATATCTGTAGACATACATATATATATATAATTATATATATATATATATATATATATATATATATATATATATATATATATATATATATAAGGTGCATTTAAACATTAGGTCCTCAATCTCTAACTCTCCTTCCTGCACAGCTTCACTGTTCTGCCTTGCTACAACACAGGCAGGTGCCACATATGGACACAGCCTAACATTAGGGGGTATATATAGGGACAGATTGCAGGTAAGCCTATTACACACCTATGGCATTTCAGCATGCTACATTACATGTTAACGAGTGTCCTGGAAGTGGTAGGCTCTGGAATCCACATGTCCATCATTATGGCATTGCTTTCACCACCAGCTATTAGCCACAGTAATATACATATTTTCCATAACACAACACACACTATGATGGCTTACATCTTGTCTGTCAGTGCTGCTCTACACAGTTGACGGGTATGGCCCACTACCCACTGGGACAGAATCTATTGTCCATAGCAGTTGTTCAGCTGAACATCATTACAACAAGAACACCTGATGGCACATATAAATCATTCCACATCAACTGTCCCATTATTATGGACCAAGTACTACAGTCAATTACATGCATATATACTTCACATACCTGTTGTGGGAATGAGATCTGTTCTGGATAGTTTGCTTGTAAGATTTTTTTTCCTTTGCCTTGGCCTTCAGCCTGCCTGCGTTCTTTCTTTCTTAGTTTGTTTGTTTGTTTGTTTGTTTCACTCTCTCCTTCTTACACTCTCTCCAGTAAACAGATTGAGCTGCTTTGAATAGACTGCAGCATGGATTTTGTAAGTGATGCACATGATCAGGTGATGGCCTCTGCACCATTCAGTGTCCTCCACTTGCTACCTGCATGCAGCATGCTGTGTAGCACTTCCAATTACCACTGTCATGGCAACGCACTACTATAAATCCCTACATCAGGTGGGTGTGGTCCCTTTACCTTTCCTGTATGGAGGACATCTTTCCTGTGTGTGGGCAGCAGTGTTACAGACAGTAGGTAGCAATACCTCTTACAAGGGGACTTGCAGACTCAGGCCAGCTACATATCTGTATAAGGTTCCAGAACTACAGACAGAGTGTGAGTAGTGTTGTTATATGCATTGTATAGCACCAGCATTACAGTGTTTGTATCTACATACTAGTTTATCATGGAATGCAGTCTGTCTGCATAGCTCTGAATTGTGGGCCTATCCACATGATGGGCAGAGGTGTGCTTGCTATGTTTTGTCTGCCCACCACACAGGTCTTGTGTCAGATATATCAATGGCAGTGTGTGTGGTGAGTGCTATCAGAACATGGCTACATCCATTTGTGTTTCTGACTTCATATTCCTGACTAAGGGTATGTAGCAGACTATCCTGTAACTATTCACATATGGGCCTGTGTTCCAGCCTCTGTCCTCCATCTACATACCAGGATTTGTCCATATGATTTGCAGTCAGGGGTTGTTATGTAGTGGCCTGTGATTATGTCATGCTGCCATTCCTGCCCTCATTCCAGTGCTGTTGTGGTCCCCACACATATTGTGGGGTTGGGTCCATATATATATATGTGGGCTTCATCTGCTCAAAACATGTGTGCCCTTCTGCTGTCCTGAGATCAGTGTATGTAACAGTGTTATATGCCCCTGTAAGTCAGTCTATGGGAGGGGGTATGCACCATAAATAACCTAGGCTGTTACAACATGTGAGGGATATCAGGAGTAAGCTGCTTTAAGGTTTATGGATTTACATTACCATACATTACACCTTGGGAAAATTGCTGGCCTACTGCTTACTGCCATACAGACTGTTCTGTTTGTCAGTGTGATTGTGATGGTTTCAATTATGCATTATGTAACAGATACATCCCATTGTGTCAACTTACATTTTTTCCCCCTAGGGATTGCATACAGAGTGAAGTTAGAGGCTGCTGGAATATATATCTGCATTACTTACTGTTGATTGATTGTTCTCCTGTGGCCCAGTCTGTCTTTACTGTTGCACTACTTGCATGCCTTGGCCGGACAGCAGCATATGTTATACTTTCAGATTACTGTATTAAATGATCTGCTTGAGAGTTGCATTTATCTGTTTGTATGCATTTCAAAGTATAAACAGCTATATGACATGGCATATACAACTGTGATAGTACACAAATAAAACTTTCCTATGTATGCAAACCTGTGTGTGGTGTCATATCCTTTGACTTCTCTGTGGGTATATGTGTCATTTGTATGGGTGACTCATACACTGTCCATTTGATAAGGTGGCAACTGTAGGAATATTGGCTGTTCAGTATGGTGTGCACCCTCTAAATATGTAAGTTCTTATACATATCTCTGTGTGTGTATGTGTAGTTACATATATATGTACATATATATATATATATATATATATATATATATATATATATATATATATGTATATACATATGTATATGTATCTGCATATATGTGTGTGTGCATATGTATCTTTGGAAAGTTTATTGCTTCCACATTGTACATTCCCCATGGTAGCCAAAGTGTATTGCATGATATGTTATTGATACCATCCTGACATCATACAGGTGGGATGGATTACTGTTAACGTCTTGTGCCCATGTTGTGGTGTCGGGTCCTGGGTATGGTACTTGCAACAGTTGGTACTGTATTACAGGACAGATCTGTTTTGCTGTGGGGGAGGGGGTGATATCAATACGTACAGGATGTATTTAGCTTGGGCCTCCTCACCCCCATTAACGGTGCCTTTGGTCATATATGTATTTGTTATGTTCTCTTTTATATCTATAGATATATATCTGTATATATGTATATATATATATATATATATATATATATATAAAGAGAAAGAGAGACATATATATGTAGACATATATATCTATAGATGTATGTATATATATATATATATATATATATATATATATATATATATATATATATATATATATATATATATATATATATATATATATATATATATATATATATATATATATATATATATGTATATATATATATATATTTATATATATATATATATATATATATATATTTATAGAGAGAGAGAGATTTATATATATATATATATATATATATATAGATATTAATATATATATATATATATATATATATATATATATATATATATATATATATATATATACACACACATACACACATACACACATACATCTACATGTATAAATACATTTCCTGTACTGTTGACTGACTTTGCTGGATGATATGCTTGTGAAAACATCACGATTATGTATGTCTGAGATGGCTTAGTGGTAAATCACTTTGGCTATGGTGTGCAGGGTCATATGTTCAAGCCTTGTACAGGCTGTTTATTTTGTTGCTAGGCAGAACATGGCCTGTTGTATACAGAGTGATTAAGGCATTTTTAAGCAATTGTAAGCGGGTTTGCGTAGGTTTGTATGGACGTAAGCACTGCTAACATCCAGTTACAGTTTCTTATACTGATTTAGCTTCTCAGTTGCTTAACTTGTGTGCTCATTGCTTACTCCCATGCAAACAAGGTTAAACCCACTTACTGCTGTTTAAACGTGCTTACTCCTGCTTACCCTCATGCTAATTTCTTTGAAATAAATGAAAATGGGTTTATAGTAAAGTGGTGAAAAAGGGGTACAAAGAGGGAAAGACAGTAGGGAAAATAGCTAGGGATGTGCATAATGGGTGTAGTGAAGGTCCATAGCTGCCCATTTCTTCTACAGCAACAGCTTATAATATACACTGAATTTGGAGATAAATTTGGACACTCAAACCCCTGAGAGAGGGGTGAGGACAACAATAATATGTTGTGAAGCCAATTAGATCAGATTACGTGTCCACTGGACACTTGTGCAGAATGGACAGCTATGTTTGGGGTGAGATATTTTTGGAGGTAACAGATTGGCCTTTTTTTTTTTTTACCGGTGAGAGTGGGATGTTGGGGAGGGATAGTAGGTATATTTGGGGAGGTAAGTTGGGTAGGCTAACAGACAAGACAGACAAGACAGCATACAGGGGCAGTATGTGACACATGTGGGGGCTAAACACCTTAATGGGGAGGGGTGCTTGGAAATCGGATGCCCATGAGCCCCCTAGTGGATGCAGTGGGACTGAGGTCCCCACCCATATGCAGTCACTACTGCACCTTCACAGCCCCAAAGGTGGCTGTGCTGGGGGAGAAGTAGGATGGCCAAGCTGACCCTCTAGTTGTGACAAACACCCCTCAAGCTTGCGTAGCAGATCTCCAAACTCCCTGCAGAGCTTGCTATGCACCAAGCCCCGGACCTGGCAATGGGTGACAGTGTCCTGTTTGTGCCCCCTCCCAAAGGGGGTGAGCCCCATCCCTTGAGGCAGTTCCACCTGAAGGTTGTGCAGGACCAGCGAATGAGGAGGTCCCAGGGTGGGCCCCAGATGTGCTGGTGCCTGGTGCCATGGCCAGCTGAGGTGGGACAGGCGGGTCCGCTGGGACCAACCTTCCCAAACGTGCCATAGTGTTCAAATTTACAACATATGCGGGTTAGTAATAGTCTACACATTCTAGGATTAGGTATAACAGCATGCATAGATATTCCCATTAACCTGAAACACCAGATATGGAACAGTTGCATAGCAGACAGAACACATGCATATATGGAACCACAGTGGCCATTACAACAGCATGCAGGTACATTGATGGCAGCATGCCACCAATGTGGGAGTATTTCAACATAGCACATGCACAGGAACAAATTTAAGTTTTTATCAAACAATAGGACATATGTCCCAACAATAGATTTAATGGAACACATACCAATTGAGTTGTGTATTTAGTTTATTGTTACAGATATGGTGGGGGGAGAGAAAGATGTCAATTAACAACTAGTATATTCCTGTAGTTCTCATTACTTTCCTAGTCAGTGCTGTGATCTGTACCTTACAGGTTATAGTACACTAACCTATGGCCTTACTTTGGACAGTGGTATGGATGTAGAGAAATATATACATGAACTGAGTTTTATCTGCAGTATACACCTCTTACCTGGTATACCTGTGGAGGTACTGTTTGTTAACACTACCTAACTGTTTCTACACATATTCCTAGATTTCAAGTTGATGTTATGCACATACCAGTCTATCTCTTATTGCACACACTCTGGGCATGTCTTGACCACATGCAGGTGAACCGGGACATATTTTGACTATTGTCCTCTTAAACCTTTGGAGATTTGTACAATAACAGGTTTGTTTTCATTGACATTTTCCAAATATGTACAGGCCTGATAGTCAGTTATATGACATGAAATGCTTCCTACATGTCAGAGATTAATACACTGATATGCAAGGGGGACAGGGTAACAGCCAGCAGATATGGGCTGATTAACTGGACATTCTGGACAATTCTGTACACTTGTGGGTATGACTCTGCATACAGCTTACTACCACTCCCAGGATTCGAACCATGGCTGTGTCTTCAAAAATAAAACAGTGTCCATTACAGTTGAGTGTGCTATATAGATACTGCTGTGTACCTCTTGTCTGATTTCTGTCTATAATTCTCCTGTGGTTTTATAATCTGACCTTGTAATTACAACACTCTTATACAGGATTTCCTAGAAAGTTTTATAATTTAGCACAGTGTGGGTGACAGTGATGAGTAATACCTTATTATTCAGAGCAACTGCAACACTAACAATGCTATACAATACGAAAGTAAACAGTACCAGTACAGGATATCAATCTTTTATTTCTAGGCACAGTTTTCGTATCTGACAGACCTGTGGGGGCAATGTTTGTTAGCACTACCTGAATGTTGCCACACATATTACCAGATTCCACATTAGTATTATGCACATACGTCTCACTCTGTTACTGCACACACTCTGGTCACAGCTTGACAACATGGTGGTTGAGATGGGACATGCCTGGCTTATTGCTTTCATAACATTTTGAGGAGTTGCTAGAGTGACAGGTTTGTTCTTATTGATGTCTGACAATCAGTTGTATTTCTTATTTGCTGCCCAAATGTTTGGGATCATCCCACTGATTTGCCAGGGGGACAGGATGATAGGCAGTAGATATGGGCCAGTTTACTGGACATTCTGGACATATCTGTACAGTTATGGGGTATGATTCTGCATACAGCCTACTACCACTCCCAGGATTCAAGCCATGGTTGTGTGTGCTAAAAATACAACAGTTCATGTCTCAGTTGAGTGTGCTATTTGGATTATGGTGTCTGTCTTTTCACTGTTTTCTGTTTAAGTCTCTCTCATTTGTACTATATGACCTCTTGGGATTACAACAGTCATATATAGACATTCCTACACATTTTATTTATGTAGCACAGTGTGGGTAATAGTGCTTAATACAACAGTACTATTAAGAGATTGCAACTCTACTGTACCATATGATACCAGAGAAAACACATGTAGTCCAGCAGTTAGACCTTTATTGTCAGGCTATTATGCTTTTATTTACATACAACCTATGTGAGACTCTTCCTGCCATATTCTCTGTTGTATGCAGTACATGCCTTAAACAATACAGGTTTTATACAGGCAATTGACTTACTACTACTTTTAGATTTATTTCCTATGACAGTACATGCAAGAGTATTACTAACCTGCCTCGCGTCACAACCACTGCAATCTACAGGCATGGGCTTCCTGGTTTGCAGCCCACTCATCTGCCACTGTAAAAGACATAAGAGGAATATTTAGCCATACCTATCCATAATATACATGAGCTGGCAATTTTTAAACAGGAAGTGGACTGATATTTACACACGGCTGGGACATCCCCTGTCCTCCTAGCCTCTTGGATCCATTGATCCAAGAGATCCCCCTTTCTCCACTTCAGATCGGCATAGTGATGCCTGACCTGCTCAATAGTTCAGGGTATGCCAGTGACACTGGTGAGGTCATGGGCAAGATGGTCCCAGGCTACTGCTTTGTATTGGGAACTCTGGTACTAGCCCTGCAGCAGTTTCTGGTCATGGTCTTTCACACGAAGTCCTGCCATGACTCTGGACTCCTGGATGCCCTAGCACTGTGCTCAAAAGCACACGGCCTCTCCCATACCAGTGATAGTGCCTACAGGAGGAAGCTGCAACCAGTTATGAGATGTATTCACACCTGTTGGGTTTAAATAGGGCAGATTTTCCGCACTTTGCCTTGAATGGACGGTTTTGAAAATGCTAAGCTATGGGCAAACCTGCTTACCTGGGGTTGGCATTGCTTAAAGGGGTATACCAATGAACAAACTTATTTAGCTGGCCTACACATTGCTTATACCAAGTAAGCTGGACTGCGCAATGCTTAGCGTTGCTTAATTTTTAATTTGCATTCTATTTGCTTTTTGGCATTGATTTCATATTCATTATATATTCTACATGTATTTGATATCCATGATTCATGTGCACGTACACTGTATGGGGTCCTTGTGTTTATTAGGGGATTTCAACACTTTATAACAATGAGACCTCACATCTGAACTTAATGCAGTACTCCAGTTCACATATTTATGTTATGTAGTAGGTTATACAACATAAAACTGTATATAGATTCCTTTTACATGTTCAGTTTGATTTTCCTATAGTGAGGATCTGTTTGGTGACACCTGACTCTTATGTACTGTTGTTATGGCTTAGTGGTTAACTACTGTGGCTGTTGTGTGCAGTGTTCAAGACTTGCAAAGGCTGTTTATTTTGTTTCTGGCCAGAACAGTGGCTGTTGCATACAGAATGATTAAAGCACTTTTAAGCAATTGTAAGCGGGTTTGCGCGGGTTTACGTGAAGGTAAGCAATGCTAACCTCCGGTTAAATATGCTTACAGAGTGTTAGCTTTAATATTGCTTAACCTCTGTGTGCATTACTTACCCCCACACAAATGGCCTTAAACCTGATTACTACTGTTTAAATCTGCTTACTCTTGCTTAATAGTGCTTACTGCTTACCTCCGCACTAATTTAGACAGTAATGTAAAATGGTTCTTGGGAAGGTGGTGGATTTGGAAACTCTATGGATTTATCATTCATTACACACTGTACCTTTGATTTGTATCCCTGATTCATGTGTACATATACTGTATGGGGCACTTGTGATTATCTGCGGATTTTACAACATTATGACAATGATACCTCACATCTGCATTTAATGCGGTACTCCAGTTCACAAATATGCGTTATTTAGTAGATTATGCATAAAGTGATTTGACATGGAAAATGGAATGTACTGCAGTGAGACTCAAACCTGGAATGAATGCTCATAAGGTGAATGCTCTGCCCACTACACTATTGCAGTACTGCTTCATTTGCATATATCTTGATTTTTATCCTCTTGTGCCATTTACGCTACAATAAACATAGCTAAGTGATGAGCAAACCTGCACACCTACAGTTAAATTTTATTTGGTTCATAAAAAAAAAAACCTTGTTTATATTTCATATTTTAACTACTGCTCTTATAAACTTGGGGGGATGTTGCTGGGGGTATGTGAACACCTATGAGCGGTCTCGCTCATTCTTAGTCCTAAACGGCTGTTCTTGATTGCATGGGCATGTATATTCTGAGAGCTCTGCTCTCAGACATGCCCCCTGCACTCGTATATGCTCCATGTCCGTTTAGGAGCTCAGACAGCACTCCTTCATTAATATGCCTGGCACGCTGCCATCCTGCTTCTACACGGCTGTTTCTGTGCAGGACTAAGCTAGTCCTGCATGGAAGTAAAGTGAATCTGGATGATTGTACAAGTACAGATATTTTAATCCTTCATATTAAATTAGACACTCACATCCATGGACGCCCTTGGTACATTTCCACTGCACATTTTGCAATTTACTCATGCAAGTTTTCTTATAAGGTTTTTATATTATTATTCCTTAATCTAGTTTTGGTCTAATGTAATTTACCAACAATTATTTCATCATTTTTGATCCCCTATACTTTGAAAATCTATATTTTAATACAGCATGTAGTTTTATAACTATCATTTGCTAGCTGGTTGATAAGATCAGGAAAACCCCAAAGCATGGCCATAACCAATACATTGCTCAGGAAATGTTTTAGCTATCTTTACAGAAATACTTGAGACTATATTTAGACGTGGTCAGGGATGTCTGCATTGATGTCTGCATTTACCAAACATCAGTTTTAGTGGCATATGGCACCATTAGCTAAGGACTTAACTGACTCAATTCAGAGCAGCAGTGATGGTGGAGACCAGTGGACCAAATGAGTCCTCAGTTTAATTTCTGGATTATGGAGTGTAGCACTAATAATAGGGCACAACATTGCCTTCAGCAGGCAGTGCAACTTGTGATACTGACAGTGAGTAGTAAGTTTCATATATAGAAGTTTTTCTAGTATTTTAAGCTAATTTTTTGAGATGAAGAAATTAATAATTAACTATATATACTGCAGTGGTTTAATGCACTCCAATGAATCATGCTAGCTTCAGGCTACATCTGACAAAACAATACTGAGGTAGTTAAACATACATTTGAGCCTTTTTCAGACAAGACCCACTTCAGATGGCACCAACTTTTACAGAAAGGATGCAGAGTATACAAGAGAAAGAGATTATACATAGTGACAGTGTTAAGAGCAGAATAGGTAACTACCTTTATCTAATGCTGGAAGATCAGAAGGCTGTGGATTTTATTCCCACCCCAAAATAGCAGCCCAAACTAAATGGCTTTTTAAGGCATAAAATGATTTCACACTCTTGAATGAAGTTGGAGACAGAACGTCTATAAGATAAATAGCGTGCTAGTCCCAGCAGGAAAACAGGACTGATTTTTATAGTTTTATGACAGGGCAGGGTACACACCTGCACTGAGGATTAATGTTCATATGTTTCTTTTAGTGTATTTTGTTGTGATCATATTTAGTGCACCTTCCTGGTTATCAGGCTCAGCAAGCAGTCATTAGTGACAGACATTTATCTAAAACAGCTGTTGATGTGCTTTCCTCTTAACAAAGGGCCTGAACGTGTTTAAGACCATAAGGCCAGAATTAATGGTGTGTATGTGTGTGTGTGTGTGTGTGTGTGTGTGTGTGTGTGTGTGTGTGTGTGTGTGTGTGTGTGTGTGTGTGTGTGTGTGTGTGTGTGTGTGTGTGTGTGTGTGTGTGTGTGTGTGTGTGTGTGTGTGTGTGTGTGTGTGTGTGTGTGTGCACTTGTGTAATATGTATGTATATGTATTTAAAAGAAATAAACTTATATTATTAGTAATAAAACAGAGTTTATATTTTTCTCATTTGTTGTACTCTAACATTTCTTCCGGAACAAGAGGTCTGATTGAGTGCAATAACAGTATTTAGGGGGGTGTCAATAGCACGACCACTGCAGTTCCAATTGCTTGGCAGTATTGTCTGTGAGCACTTATAATTATAAGAAAACGAAAAACATAAGATTAACATTTTTAGTTAAGGTAGAATGCTTGAGCTTACATTAGAATCTAAAAAATAAATAAGCAGGCAGCGTACACATACATTGTGTTGTTAAATCTGTATCTGTGGTACTACAGAATCAGTACATGTAAAATGGAATGCCTGGAATATCATTTCTCTTATGTTTACTGGTGGTCCTGTACTGGTACTCTAAGTTAGATTTGCTTAATCTTTTTGGTTCTGCTCCATATGCATCCTCCTTTTCTGGAAAATTACATAATTGCTTAAAATATTTTGTGCATAGAAATAAGGAAATTATTGCATTTGAGAATTTTTGGCTATGACAATGGTTACAGTATGGTGGTATTTTGGCGATTTAGGAGTCTTTCCGGAGGTTAGAATATCTGTTGGGGCATTTTGTATCAGTTCTGTGTCAGAAATAGGTACCTGAATAATAGCCTATAGTTTATATCCACAGAAATCAGTAGCATTAAACACTGCACATCTGCACTCCCCTGCCCCCACACACATGGACACACGCACACACTGCACTACCAAATAAAGTAAGATCATGTGCAAGTTCTTGACTATTGTGATGTGAAAGAAATGCAATAATGTAACCATGGAGATTTATTTTATTTAAATATTGTAGGCTGAAAGCAGTTCTCTGGGTAGGCAGTTAGACTGGAGGCAATGCCTATGTGTGAATAGTTGCAGTTCTGTCTTGCTTTGCAAGAGTAATGTACATTTCACTGAAGTAAGATCAACCAGAAGCACTGAAATCTGAGTATGGTTTATGTGTGTGTGTGGGGGAGTATACTTACCTTCATGACAGACCCGCAGATTCTCTATAGATTACACGGCATGCGAGATCAGTGCAGGAGCTCAAGCAGGCAATATGTCTGCCGTGCGATCCAGGAACAGTCTGCAGGGGTGTGCACAAGCGCTCATGCACTAATCCTGCATGGACTAAGCCCCTGTATGCAAATCACCCCATTTGGAGGAGATATATATGCAAATGAGGTGATTTTGCAATCCAGGAAGCTTGCAACCGGCCATGCAGAACTAGTGCTATCTGCAGAGGATCACCAAAGAAACACTGCAGCACTAAATCCAGAATTCGTCAAAACACAAGACTTTATCAGAATAAGAACATACAAATAATGACATATTTAAATACCCTAACCCTTACAGCCATTGGTTGACAAAGCAAACATCATTTCATGTAAAATAATTAAGCAGTTTAAAAAGACAGTAACACATAATCACAGTAACTGCCCACTACAGCACACCAGTTGCCACCTACTAACCACATAGACATTAATGTATTATTAATTAAAGTATGATTTAAAACACAGATCTTGAATAAAATCACATAAAAAATCTGATTTTAGTTTAAATACAGAACTAATGGATAACTTGTCATTGATCCCAGGTGGCTGACATGCATTTAATTTAATCTGCCACTTGAGCTGTAAATATTCAAGGAAGTCATCTTCAGGCCCCCCCTCATGGACTCAGGTCTACTTGTTCAAGTACAAAAAATTTTAAATAATGTGTCGAGTGTACCTTTATATACTTAAATAAAGCATTGGTTTCTTTATTTTTTAGTATATCATAGTTGTGTTGATATATTCTTTGTCTGAGGACTCTGATTGTTTTCCCCACATAGTACCCCTCACTTACCATACAGGTTGCAATATATACCACTCCCTTGGTGTAACAGTAACACTTCCTATTATTAGTAATTTTACCATAGTTCCTGACTCTAATGGAATCAGTGTCCAATATATAGGTGCATTGTCCACACCTCCCACATTTAAAAGTTCCACCTAGGCCTGTCTTTAACTTTTTCCTCTCCACCAGGCCTTTCAAGGAGGTGCCCTTTTTGTAAACCACAAAAGTTTTTTCCCCCAACCTTTTGTTGATCTTCTCATCCAAACAAAAAATGGTCCAAAAATCATAAATGATGCTTCTAATGTTAAAAAATCCCTAGTGAAGGGCAGGACACATGCCCTAGTAAATCTGTCAGTTTTGACCAAACCAGAGGTTCTATTCAAACCTTCAGGCTTCTCCAAGAGTGTAGAATAAATACCCCCCAGGCTTCTCCAAGAGTGTAGAATAAATACCCCCAGCTCTTTTTGATTTGACTTCTTCAGCTATGTCATTGACAAAGTTAAAGGGGTAACCTCTTTTCTGCAACATTCCCATTAAGACATCACATTCTTTAACAAAATCGTCCTATCTCACATATTGCCCCTCGACAAGGGATTTTTTTCTGATGCAGAGGGTGGCAACTCTCAAAATGCAACAAAGAGTTAGAATAGGTAGGTTTTCTATAAAGGTGCAAAGTAAACCTACCCTTAAAGTGATCTTTCTTAACAGTAACATCCAGATAATTCAAGGTGTCAAGGTTCTTGGTAATGGTACATTTCAAAAAGTTAGTAGTGTCGTTGATGTAAGCGAAGAACATATTCAGGTCATCTTCGCTCCTATGCCAAAATAAGACCATATCCAGGTACCATCCATATAGTACCCACATGTCCTTGAATTCAGAGTTCACTACATAGAGGTCTTCCCACTGTGCTAATACAATGTTAGCAAATGACGGTGCGCAACATGTGTCCATTGCCACCCCTTGCACCTGCTTGAATAAATGCCCCTCAAAAGTGATAAAGTTGTTGTCCAGAACCATTTCCATACAGGACCTGATAGTAAGGATAGTGTCATGGTTCAATGTACTATTTAAGCATAAATAGTCATAGAACCATTCTAGTCCAACATCATGGGGTATTACTGAGAAGAAGTCACAGATGTCAATGGTGACCAAGATCAAGTCCTCGTGGTACATACTGTTCTTAACTTTAGACAGAAAGTTCCAGGAGTCCTTGATCACCAGGTCTCTGTTATCAAGGGTGTGCTTAACAGTGTTGTCAATATATTTAGCCAAACTGAAGGTCTTAGAAGCTTTTGCATCAACAATCGGTCATAAGGGGGGGTCAGAGATACTCTTATGTATTTTAGGGATTCCAAAAATAGTGGGAATCCTAGGATGCTTAGTTTCCAAAAATCTAGAAGTTTCCACAGTAATTTGTTCATTGAGTAAAAGTTGTTCAATGTCTAAATCTATACGCCTGTAGGATATATTCAACTCATTTTTGGAAACCTCTGTGCATGTGTCATTGTACAATAAGTCAATCATTTTACTATTGTAATCACATACATCCATAATAACAATTCCTCCCCCCTTATCCGGTTTCATAATCCTGATTTCATAATTCTCCAAAATATCATGAGACAATGTAGTTTCTTGCCTAGTTAAATTATTGGCCCCATTGTTATCAAGAAGTTTTTTGTTATTATTTTTGGCAACCACTTTTCTGAATTCATTTTCGCAAAGGGTCTCATACATTTGTACTGTTGGGCGCATAAGGGGAATTAAAGTACTTGGTCTATTTAGTCGGCCTAGATTCCCCTGCAACATGCATTGTCCAGCCCCTTCTTGTGTAAAAAAGAGTTCCAAATTCAACTTCCTAGTGAATAATTTAAACTCCAAAATAGTATTGACAATGTCACTACCAGTTGTTGGCACAAAGTTGAGCCCTTTTGAGAACAGTTCTGCCCAATCAGTACTCACAGTTGTCCTACTATAATTGTAAATGCTGAAATCATGCTCAAGATTCTACACAATGGTACATTCATACATCCCATCCCTTTCATTGGTATCATTCCTCACCTCCAGTACTGTTGTTGTTGTCTCCCCCTCCTCCATTGATTCTGATAATTCACTTGTCCATACCCTCGGTTCCCTTGCCCCCCCCCCTCTGATTCATCAATCGCTGGGATCTTCTCACAGGTGGTGGTTCTAAAGGGGCATTGTCATCCACTGAATCTATCACATCATCCGCTTCATTAATTACATTTACCTCTTCACATTTTTCAGCCCACCTAGCTTGTTGGCCCAAGGGTGGGTCAGGGTATGCCCTCCCCTCATCATAATCCGTTTTATCCCTGAACAGTTTTCTTTCTTTCCTTTTTTGAAATTGCACTAAGTCATTATTAACACTTTTAAATAAATTGTTAAATTCAACCAACCTATATTCAAATAATAAATCATGCTTAATTTCAGTATCAAGTTTGTTAATGTCCTTTAAAATAGCAGCCATTTTCTTATTGTTGTCAGTGATAAAAATGTTTAACAACTCACAACCTTGCTTATTGAAAATGTTCTTTAAGTCCCGGTGTAACTGGGTGTCCTTAATAAGCCCAGTCAGATATTTCCATGTCCGAAGGCCCTTGGGAATCTGCTCTCTCCTTACACACTCGTGCAGATATTCATTTTCCAATTGCAAACATTTGTACCTGAATAAAGCTTCCATAAAACCCCAAAATTGTTGCTCGAGACTGCTGTGTTGGTTGGTAGCATTCATATTCTGTCCATCACAGATAATTCCATTCCTGAGCCATTGCTCAACCGAAACTGATGTGTGTGTGTGTGTGTGTGTGTGTGTGTGTGTGTGTGTGTGTGTGTGTGTGTGTGTGTGTGTGTGTGTGTGTGTGTTTGTAACTCATATCATGTGTGAAGGTGTAAGTGTGTCACACCTGGGCCTAATGTGGGAACATGTTTTTCAAATTTCTTATATGGTGCCCCTAGTATATATCACAATGTCCACCATACAGGAATAACAGATGTGAAATAGCCAAGAGGCTGGGGTGCAAATCCATACCCATGCATGTGACATTCCGGCCAGGCAATCACAGTTAGCAACCCCAGTATTACCCAGAGCACACTCTCAACCCATGTCTCATATACACAGAAACACACACACACACACACACACACACACACACACACACACACACACACACACACACACACACACACACACACACACACACACCTAGGCAACAGCCAATTTGTGGGTAGTACACTGCATATTGGCCACTGATAGTAACTATGGAGTGATTGCAGTGGGCTATAGAGGGCATGGCACCCTGTCCATCTGTCCAATAGGCACATACATGCAGACAGTGCACCTTCCCCAGTGCACCTTCCCCATGTTCCCCACTGGACACCTGCAACACCTGTGGTGCCATCACATGTGACCCACAAAGGACATACCATGCCTGAAAACATGCCCTGTATGGATAGATGTCACTGACACCAGGGAATGCCATTAGCATGCTATCAATGTAGATGCAGGGTAAACCTGCTGTCCATTACCAGTTTCCACCACAGGTGGCCAAGACTGGCGCATCTGATGATAATCTGTCTACACAACATGGGCCAGACACCCCAGGTACAGTTCCACATGTCACTGTACATGCATGTGGGAGGTGTGCACATCCCAGACACCAACCATGTCATGGACTAAGGAACACATACATGGCAAGCGATGCACAGCATTGGCCACATGCAATAGTCACCCAGGTGACTGGATGGTGGATACAATACCCACCTGTGTGAGCAAATGCAGAAACTACAGCCCTGAGCCACAATGCAGACCATTGTCATGTGGCCTGATGCCAAGGTATACCCATCACCTAGCCTTGTATAGCTGTCTGGCACAGTTGACCACCACACACCCATGCAGAAATGCACCCATGCATGTCAGTACTGGCACTCTGTGTGTTTGTGTGTGTGTTGTATGATGCGTATGATCACATCCACACTCACTGCAACCCCCAATGGCATACTGAAGCATGCTGTCTGATGTCAGACACCTCCCCATGCTCTTTGCTCATATAACCTCCGTATGACCCATGCGGTCCATGTGATACCTGCACAGTAATGTGTTGTGGCAATCTCACTAGTGATGAGTTGTAATCCTGGCCCTGCCAAGTGTGTCAATGTGTGTGCATCCCTGTGAGAGTGTGGCTGTGTTGACTCTGGCAGCTGTTCATGCATACAGGCACGTGTACTTCACCTACCATATAGCTACCATACCCCTGTTGCAGATGTCACTCACCATCACATATATGTTCTGAGGGCTCCTCAACAGGTAACCTATATGGTGCATCCAATAAATGCATACAACAGTGATAGCGCTACATAGTCATCAGGGGTTTGATACCCTATGCTGGTAGGTGTGTGACACAAACATGCTTAAGTTTTACTCTCCCACCCCTCCCTTTGCCTCTGTCTGCCTCTCTCACTCCCTCACTGGTGGTTGTGGAGACCTACACCTGCTTTGCTTAGGCAGCAGCATGTGTATTTTAAGTGATGCTCATGATCAGCTGATGGCCTCTGCACAAATTGCAGCCCTCCCTTAGCTGATTGCATGTGGAACAGCTGTGGTAACATTCTCATAGCCAACTGCTTGGAAACACACTCCAATATCTAGGAACATCATGTTGATGTTGGGCCTTTTCATTCACTGTGAGCAGGAACTCAATCTGTTGTTTGACAAACAGCATTTCGGACGGACTGGGGATTTACCTCTGACAACATACACTGTGGAAACAGGCTAACACACAGAATGGGGATGTGCCTGACCTAACTACAGACTGTAAGTGCTGCTATACTGCATTTAGAGTAATGTTGGTTTAACAGGATGTGTGCGGATATGGCTGTCCTACATGTATTAATACCTGCCATGTCAGTTCTATGTTTATGAGGACTCCCCTTCTGTAGGGTCATCTGCAGACTGGGCAGTGTGTGGTGCCTTTGGTTTTATGTGTTACCCACAGAGCATGTATCTTTGAACTGCAGAAGGTAGTGTGAGGATTGCAGTCTGTAGATGGTGAAAGCCATGACAGTTACTGACTTCATATCCCTCATAGGACATATGTTGTGACAAACCTTGTTACAACAGTAAATGTATGAGGTTATCACAGCAACATGTCAATATTAGCCCTGTGTATGTGATTCCAGCCACAACCCTGTCAACCTTTTTACATATGTCATGCATTACCATTCGATTCTCAGCTAGAGCGTCTCCTGTGTGGAGGCATATGTGAATGGGGCATGCCTTCGTTGAAGGTTGTGCGTCAGGGCTGGTAACCCGGTAAGTAAAAATCCACTACCAATCATTAGTGAACCGGAGATCCACTGTGGCGACCCCTAACTGGGAAAAGCCGAAAGACACAAACAAACAAACAATGCATTAAGAGGTGCATATGTGCTGTACACCATAATTAGTGTCATCATATCTAATAACAAGGCAGTGAGATATCAGACTGCTACACATGTTATGTACAGTAGGGGTTATATTTGATGACATAACCTGGACATTTTGTGGTTGTTTGTACAGTACTGAGGTCTGTGTACTTATGGTGAATGTCAACACTGTGTGTATTGTTAATATGTACTGTGGCCTGTGTACAGACTGTTGTAGATGTTATCGTTCTAGGTCCCGTCCTATCTGATGTTACATGCTGCTCCATTGTATGTTGCCGTATTGGCTTACATGTTTGTAGGGTCATACACACACATGTCCCATACCACAGAAAGGCATTATATCACACTGTGTAACAGCCCAGGGTTAGTGTGTGAGTGGCACATAAGAGGATGGTGTTGAACAGATAGTCCATATACTGTAATATTATGCTAGCTTACCATATGTGGCTGTGGCTGTGTTCACATTGGTTGTGGTTATGCACTTTCACACAGGTGTATCTTACCCTGTGCTGTGACATGCCTGTAGAGCCTGCTATATATGCAGGTACATGTGCATCCCCCCATAGGAGATGTAGGCCAGTGTTGAGCCAGTCTGCCTGTAGCCTGCACAGTGCTTTGTTACATGCCTAGCAGCTTAGTGTGCTTACCCCGTGAGATGTCATGTCCAGATACTTGCCAGATGTACTGCTGCTGGGCCTCCCTTAGCAGTCATGTATGTCAGACAGAGCGGTGGGATGCTGTACAGATGTATGTCAATATCTAGTGGGTAGTATGTGGCCATGGGACCTCTGTACCAGCAGTTATTATGTGTCAGGACAGACAGGGGTATGTGAATGCATAAGCTATGTGGGCGAATGTATACCAGTCGTTATGTGTTATACCCATCTACATGGCTGTTAACATCCATATTGTCAGGCTTGGTCCACATGTTCTGCACTAAGGGGTTCTGTGTATACGTCTGGACTGTACAGAGTGCGTCAGAATGTCCACATCTATTGGCCAATATCTCTGCTTCAGTCCACAGGAGCATTGCATGCTTGTAGCAGTACTGTACTATGATGTCCTTAGGATGTCTGTCAGTAGCCAATGGCGCACATGTGAAAAGCAGATGTGACCTCGCACACACACCATGTCTGTGAAGACAATCCCTATTACAGTAGCAATAGTCTACTAATATACCTGCTATACATACCTGACATCCCCTTGCACTATGACGTTGGGACTATAGGGGCTGAGGAAGGGCTACACCCCATGTTCCTTGACATATGGTGAATATATATGTACTTATGATTATTCAGATATCTGTATAGATAATTACACGTGTACATATCGACATATATAGATGGGTGTGTATATGTACATAGATATGCATATACACACCCAGATATATACATATACAGAGCATTATATGTCTACACATATACAGATAGTGATACATATGGACACATATGGATACCACGCTGCCATTCCTGTCAGAAGTCCATTGCTGTTGGATCTCCCACACATACGGTGGGGCTGGGGCCATATATGTGTGGGCTTCATCTACACAATACATGTGTGCCCATATGCACTCCAGAGGCCAGTGTATGCAACAGTGGTATATGGCCCTGTATTACTGAGTCGGGGGGGGAATGCACCATACATAACCTAGGCTGTTACAAAATGTGGGGGTATCAGGGTTGAGCTGCCTTAAGGTGTCTGGATGTACAGTACCATACATTTCACCTATCTCGACATTACTGACATAAAGTGGGTTACTGCAGGCCTCCTGCCTCCTGCCATACAGACCGTTCTGTTTGCCAGTGTGCCTGTGATGGTGTCAGTTATGCCTTGTTATGTAACAGTTACATCCCATTTGTTCAACTGAAGACTTCACCACCTAGTAATTGTGTACAGATTGTAGATAGAGGCTGCTGGACTATACACCTGCATCACTTACTGTTGATTGTATGGCATGCTGTGGCCCACTCTGTCTTTACTATTGTATAATTTGAAGGGCTTGGCCTGGACAGCAACAGTTGTGGACCTTTCCAGACTACTATATTAGTATAACTGTTTCACAGTTGCATTACTCTGTTTATATGGATGTCAGTGTCTGAACACCTATATGATATGGCATCTAAATCTGTAATAGTACACAAATAAAGGTATTCCATTTCTGCAAACCTGTGTGTGGTGTTTTATCCTATGACCTCTCTGTGGGTATATGTTCCAGGCAACGATTGTCATTTGTATGGGTGTCTCATACAGTGTCCAGTTGTTAAAGTGGTAACTGTAGGCATAGTGGCTGTTCCATATTGTGTGCACCTTCTACATAAGTATCTTACTGTACATATCTCTGTGTGTGTATGTGTAGTCACATGTATATCTATATATATATATATATATATATATATATATATATATATATATATATATATATATATGTGTGTGTGTGTGTGTGTGTGTACATATATATATATATATATATATATATATATATATATATATATATATATATATATGTATATATGGGTCTACTTCAGATGATCGAAAGCTCATATGATCAACACTCATTTCACCAACACGTGGAGTTAGAAGAAATAGTTAGGGGGGTGTGGAACCCTCCACATTGTTTAGATAAATATTGTCCACGTGTATGTTTAAAAGTCATTATGTATGTGGGGGGGCATTGCCCCCCACACCTCCCCTATCTATTTATTCTAACTCCAGGGTCACGCTACAGTGGGGAAAGGGCATAATGCTTTGCATTTCATCTGTTGATGTTGTTTTCGGTGTTTTGAGCTTTAGGTGTTTTGGTCTCTCTGAAAAGTTTGTTGATCATATGAGCTTTCGATCATATGAAGTAGAACCATATATATATATATATATATATATATATATATATATATATATATATATATATATATATATATATATATATAGATATATATATATATATATATTTATATATATGTATGTATATCTGTATCTGCATATACATGTCTCTGTGTATGTATCCTGGGGATGTTAATAGCTTCCACATTTTACATTTCCTATGAGAGCCAGACTGTACTGCATGATATGTTACCAATACCAGCCTGAAATCATACAGGTGGGATGTAGTACTGTTAATATCATGCACCCATGTCGTGTCAGGACCTGGTTGTGGGATCTGCAACACTTGGTAGTGTATTGCAGGGCAGACGTGTTTGGCTGCGGGGGGGTGGGTATATGCATTTGTACAAGACATATATTGTTTGGGGCCTCTCAACCCTATTAACGGTGCATGTAGACATTTATGATTTAATCTCCCATTAATATCTACACATGTATGTCCATATATACCTATATGGATATATATATCTGCTTACATATATATAACTATGTCTGTATATACCTACATAGATATATATCTGCTTACATATATGTAACTTGCTCTGTATATGTAGACATATAGGTGTAGACATATATATGTGCTGATGTAGGCATTCACATAAATATATGTTTATATATATATATATATATATATATATATATATATATATATATATATATTTATATGCATATATATATATATATATATATATATATATATATATATATATATATATATTTATATGCATATATATATCTGCATATATAGATATGTTGTATCTGCTCAGATATTAATATATTTACACACACACATACATATAAATGTTGGACTACATTCTCTGTACTGTTTAATGACTGGGCTGGATGATATGTTTTTGAAATCATGAGGGTTATGTATATCTGGCATGGTTTAGTGGTAAATCACTTTGTCTGTGGTGTGCAGGGTCCTGGGTTTGAGCCTTGCATAGGCTGTTTATTTTGTTCCTGGGCAGAACAATGACCACTGGATACAGAGTGATTAAGGCACTTTAAAGCAATTGTAAGCGGGTTTGTGCATGTTTGCACAGAGGTAAGCATTGCTCACTACTGGTCACAGTTTCTGATATTCAGTTAGCTTCTAAATTGCTTAACCAGTGTAGGCATTGCTTACCCCTGTGCAAACAGTCTTAGATCCGTTTACTGCTGCTTAAAAGTCCTTACTCCCACTAACCCCGTCCTAATTTCTTTAAAAGAAAAAAAAGGGTTGATATGAAAGTGGTGAAAAAGGTGCACAAAGAAGGAAAGACAGTAGGGAAAATAGCTAGGGATGTGCAGGAAGGGTGTAGAGAAGGTCCATATCTGCCCATTTCTTCTACAGCAACAGCTGTGCATATACACTGAATTTGGAGGTAGATTTGGACTCTCAAACCCCTGGGAGAGGGGTGAGGACAACAATAATAAGTTGTGATGCCAATTAGATCAGATTACATGTGTCCAGTCGACACATGTGAAATGGACAGCTATGTATGGGGTGAATTTTTTTGTGGGAACAAATTGCTCTTTTTTTCTTTTTTTCAAGTGAGAGTAGGATGTTGGGGAGGGGTAGTAGGTATATTTGGAGAGGTAGGTTGGGTAGGCAGGACACACAAGACGCATACAGGGGCAGTATATGACACATGCTGGGGGTACACACCTTGATGGGGAGGGGTGCTGGGATATCGGAAGCCCACAAGCCCCCTAGTGGTAACAGTGGGACTGAGGTCCCCACCCATGGGCAGTCACCACTGCACCTTCACAGCCCCAAAGGTGGCTGTTCTGGGGGCTGAGCTGCAGAGCCAGCCTGACTTTCTAATCATGACACGCAGCCCTCGAGCTGGCATAGAAGATCACTGAACTGCTTGATCCCTCTACACACCAAGACCCTGACCTGGAGATGGGTAACAGGTGACTGTCCATGCCAACTCCCAGGGGAGGTGAGCCCCATCCACTGAGGCAGTTCCACCTGAAGGTGGTGCAGGACCAATGGACAGGGAGGTCTGGGGTTGGGCCTCAGGCATGCTGGTGCCCAGTGTCACGGCTAGCTGAGGTGGGACTGGTGGGTCTGCTGGGACCGGCCTTCCCAAACATGCTATAGTGTTTAGATTTCATCATCATATATGGGTTAGTAATAGTCAACACATTCCAGGGTTAGATATAACAGCATGCATATATATTCCCATTAACCCAGACACTAGATACAGAACAGTTGCATAGCAAACAGAACACATGCATATATGGGACCACAATGGTGATAAGAACAGCATGCAGGTACATTGATGGCATCATGCCACCAATGTTGGAATTATTCCATATAGCACATGCATGGTAACCATGAAAATATTTATCAAACAAATGGACATTATCAGAGTCATTACATACCAGTTGGGGTGGGTATGTTGAACATTGTTGGAGATATGGTGGGGGTAGAGAAAGATGTAAATTAACTAGTATATTCCTGTAGTCCACATTACATTCCTAGTCAGTGCTGTTATCTGTACCTTACAAGTCTTACTACACTACCCTATAGCCTTAGTTTGGTCACTGATATGGCTGTCATCATCATTACACATGAACCAGATTTATCTGCAGTATACACCTCTTACCAGGTATACCTGTGGAAGTAATGTTTGTTAACACTAATTAACTGTTTCTACACATACTCCTGGATTCCGGGTTGTTGTTTTGGACATAGCTATCCAATTCTTTCTGCACAGACTCTGGCCATGTGTTGACCACATGCTGGTGTGCCGGGACATATCTAGAATATTGCACTCTTCCACCTTTAGTGACCTGACACACACATATACATGCTTTCCTACACAGTTATATTATGTAGCACAGTGTGGGTGACAGTGACCAGTGATACTTTATTATTCAGAGAAACTACAACACTCACAATCCCCTACAATACCAGTGTGAACAGTACCAGTACATGTTATATTGGTTTGTATTTCTCAGCACAGTGTTCGTATCTAACATACCTGTGGGAGCAATGTTTGTTAGCACTACCTGACTGTTGTCACACAAAGTTCCAGATTACACATTAGTATTATGTACATGCATCTCGCTCTGTTACTGCACACACTCTGGTCACAGCTTGACAACATGGGAGTGTAGATAGGACATACTTGAAATATTACTCTCCTAAGAGTTTCAGGGGTTGCTACAGTGACAGGTGTGCTCTCATGATGGTTGACAATCACTTGTATTTCCTGTTTGCTGGCTACACATCTGGGATCATCCCACAGACTTACCAGGGGGACAGGCAGCAGATATGGGCACATGTACTGGACATTCTGACCTCATGTGTACAGTTGTGGGGTATGAATCTGCATGCAATCTAATTCCACTCCCAGGATTCAGATCATGGCTGTGTCTGCTACAACTTAAACACTGTCCATCACAGTTGTGTCTGCTATATTGATATTGCTGTATATCTCCAATCTGCTTTCTGTCTTATTAATCCCCTGTGCTTATGCATTCTGACCTTGTATAACAGCACTCTTATACAGATTTCCTAGACAGTTATATGTTGTAGGACAGTGTGGGTGACAGTGATGTGTAATACCTCATTATTTAGAGCAACTGCATATCATTATTATATTTCTGGGCAAAGTGTTAGTATCTGACAGATCTGTGGGAGGAATGTTTATTAGCACTACCTGAATGTTCCCACACACGGTACCAGGTTCCACATTACTATTATGCACATACATCTCACTTTGTTACTGTACACACTCTGACCACAGCTTAACAGGTTAGAGTGTAAATGGGACATATGTGGCTTCTTAGTCACATAAGGTATTGGAGAGTTGTTAGTGTGTCAGGTTTGTTGTCATAGATGTGTGTCAATCAGTTCTATTTCCTGTTTGCTGCCTATACATCTGAGATCATCCCACTGATTTCCCAGGGGGACAGGTTGATAGGCAATAGATATGGGCCACTTTAATAGACATTCTGGACATATCTTGACAAGTTGTGGGGTATGATTCTGTATGCAGACTACTACCACTGGCAGGATTCGAACCATGGCTGTGTGTGTTAAAAAAAAAACAGTTCACATCTCAGTTGCATGTGCTATTTGTTTTTTTGTTGTCTGCATTTTCTCTGTTTACTGTCTATGTGTCTCTCAGTTGTACTAAATGGCCTCTGGGGATTACACCTCTCATATACAGGCATTCCTACACATTCAAGTTATGGTGCATGGTGTGGGTAACAGTGCTTAATACAACAGTACTAATACATGATTGCAAATCTACATTACCATATGATACCAGAATATATGCATGCAGTCCAGCAGTTAGACCTGTTTTGTCAGGATATTACACTTTTATTGACAAACAAACAATATGAGACTCTTCCTGCCATATTCTCTAGTGTATACAGTACTTGCCTTGAACAATACAGGTTTTATACTAGCAATTAATTTACTACTACTTATATTTTTATTTCTCATGACAGTAAATGCATGAGTATTATTGACCTGCCTCGCGTCACAACCTTGCCAGGTGGCTGATGTGGGCCTCCTGATTTGCGGCCCACTCCATTGCAGCTGTGGGGGACATAAGAGGAATATTTATCCATACCTATCCATGATATACCTGAGCTGGCAATTATTACACACATACTGGGGTGATATTTACACATGTCTGGAACATCCCCTGATGCTCTAGCCTCTTGGAGCCACTCCTCCAAGAGGTCCCCCTTCCACTGCTTTAAGTCAGCATAGTGGTGCCTGACCTGCTCACCAGTTCAGGGTATGCCAGTGGCACTGGTGAGGTCATGGATGAGATGGTCCCATGCCTCTGTCTTATATTGGGAGCCCTGGTACTGGTCCTGCAGCAGTCTCTGAGCATGGTCTTTAACTAGGAGTCCTGCCATGACCTTGGACTCGTGGATGCACCAGCACTTCACCTGGAAGTGCACTCCTTCTCCCCTTACTGCCATAATGCCTGCAAGGGGAAGCTACAACCACTTATGAGATGTATTCCCGCCTCTTGGGTTTAAGTAAGGCCAATTTCCTGCACTTTTCCGTGACTGGCCAGTTTTGAAAAGGCTAAGCTATGGGCAAACCTGCTTACCTAAGGTTGGCATTGTTTAAAGGGGTATACCACTGGACACAATGAGTTAGCTGGTCTACACATTGCTCACACCTTCTAAGCTGGCCTGTGCAATGCTTAGCATTGCTTACATTAAACTTTCATTATAATGCCTTTTTGGCATTGTGTTATTATTCATTACACCTTATATGTATGCCTGGTATCTCTGACTGATGTGTACATACACTCTGTGAGGTCCTTGTGTTTTTATTGGGGACTTCAACACTCTATTACAATTACACCTCACTTCTGGGCTTACTGCTGTACTCCAGTTCACATATTTATGTTTTGTAGTGGGTTATGGCACATATGACTGTGTACTGATGCCTTTCACAGGTTCAGTTTAGTTATACTATGGTGAGGACTTGTTTGCTACTACCTCATTCTTCTGTACTTCTGTGATGGCTTGCTGAATAACTACTGGGACTATGGTGTATAGGGTCCTGGGTTCGAGACCTACATGGCTGGTTATTTTGTTGATATGCAGAACAAGGGCCATTGGATACAGAGTGATTAAGGCACTTTTGAGCAGTTGTAAGCGGGTTTGCACGACGGTAATCACTGCTAACCTGCCGTTACATCTGCTTACAGAGAGTTATCTTTAGAATTGCTTAGCCAGTGTAGGCATTGCTTACCGCTGCGTAAACGAGCTTAAGGCCGCTTACTAATGCTTAAATGTGCTTACTACTGCTTATTTGTGCTTAAACCTGCTTACTAGTGCCTTATTCATTATGACACTGACACCTCACATGTGCATTTACTGCAGTACTCCAGTTCATAAATATATGTTATTTAGTGGGTTATGCAACACAAATATTGGTCATAACATGTTTTGACAAACTGGGAATGCCTGCTCGTAAGGCGAATGCTCTGCCCACTACACTATTGCTATGCTGCTTCATTTGCATATATCTTCCTTGTTATCCTCTTCAGCCTTTTAAGCTGCTTTAACCATAGCTAAGTGATGGGCAAACCCATGCACCTACGGTTAGCTGTAATCGGAGTTTAAAAAAAAAGGGTTTCTTCAATTAATTTATACATTCTGTTACTTTTATACACAAGGGGGACTGTTGGTGGGGATATGCGGTCACCTGTGAGCAGTCTTGCTCATTGCATACCCCCTTCTGCTGTTCTACATTGTGGGGACATGGTTATTCTGAGTGCTCTGCTCTCAGATACACCCCCTGCACTCTTACACACTCTATGTAAGCCTAGGAGCTCGGGCAGTGTGCCTCATTAATATGCATGGCGCACTGTCGTCCTGCTCCTAAACGGTCACTTCCATGCAGGACTAAGCTAGTCCTGCAGGGAAGATTAGTAAATCCGGGGGAGTGTTTTTTTTTTTTTGCCTTTAACCTGACAAGATCAAGTCATATACTGTGGGTTGTCAGTGGAGATTGGGACTGTGTGTGACTGGAGGACATGGCCCTGATGCTTACTGTTAAGTCTAGCTTTGCAAAACAATAATACTTTTAAAGTCTGTATTTTAAGATGAATGTATAATAAATTAGCAAGCTTATGAGTAGTTGTTCATGTATGTTTCATATTTGTTCATTGTCTATACTGAATGTTTAAAAGTAAAATACATAAAATGAAATGTGTACTTAGCTGGCACACACAAGCTGTGTTAGTGCTTCTGTCAGCAAAATTAAGGTATGCAACGCAGCTGTTACTATTATTTGTACTTTAATCCTGACAGGTAAAAAGCAGCTACTTTACTTTCCTTAGGTAATGGGGGGGGTGTTTGTGAATTAATTGAATTGACTGGCCTTGTTTACTGTCATAATTATGGCTTTGCAAGATAACTGTTTATTTGGGTAAATGCTGTTGTGCAAGCCTGTAACTACCATTGCTGTGCAACAGACTAAATTAATGCAGCCATTAATATTTTCATTTTAATCCAGGCAGGGTCAGCGGATATTTTAGGTTGGCAATTGATATGATAGCTTTTTCTCGATGAAATGTTTGGCACTGTAGCTTTGGTGTAATTCTGGCTTTGCAGAACTAACTGGGAGGGGGGTTGCTATTTGGAAATGAAATGGAATAAGTGGCCCTACTACTTACTGTTATAAGACTGCTATGCATCTGGATTGAGTGAGATGGATTTAGTACAAGTCCTGACCTCTGGATAATCTTTATGTTAGAGACACAGTTACATTACTGTTTTGCTTTCTGATTTCAGAGGTTCAAGCCAGGTACTTTTGGTAGCAAATTGGGATGGGGGAATTTCATGTCAGTGTGAGAATGAAATAACTGTCCATTTACTATTGTAATTCTGGCTTAATTCTGGCTTTGCAAAACTAATATGTCTGAGGGAGTAAGCAATATGCATACAGCCTGTGACTATTGTCTCTATGCAGAAGATGTATTTTAATGCTGGAAGGATTAAAGCAGAAACTATAGTGGTGGGCAATGAAATTACTGTCCCTGTTTTATTTTTAGTCCTGCAAAGCCAGAATTAAGACAGAGTGTAAGCTGTGACAGTCACAAATGCATTTATATAGTCTTTTTTTAATCATGGCAGGGCTAAGCCAGATAGTTGTTAGGTCATGGCTGTGGGAGACTGTCAATGAAATGAGTGTTGTTCCTGAAGCTGCACGTTAAGTGCCACTGTTGTGTACATTTTAAATCATTTCTGTAATATCTTCATTTCAGAGTTACAACTACGATAACCAGAATGAGTGAGCAGAGTGTTAAAGTGGCCTATCAGAAATCTATTAATTTTAGAGACCTGACTTTGGATGAAAAGTTAAGAATCAAGAGGACTGGAAGACCCACACCTGATCTGAAGATGGAGTCTCAAGGCACAAGTAGTTCAAGAACATGCACACGAGCTTTAGCAGGTCAGTGTACAACAAACACACCTGGACCTGTGGTTGTGAGGAAACAAACAGCTTGTACTGCTTCCCATGTTTATTGTTCAGTGGAGAAGATGCCTGGGCATCAAAGGGTATGAATGACCTGAAGAGAACAGAAGAAAAGTCTAGAAAGCATGAACAGTCTGCTGAACATTTTGACAACCAAATGAGTCTAGCAGTGTTGGGAACTGGGGATATCAGGTCTCAGTTAAGTAGTGGATACCAGTTATCAGTGGAACAACACAACAAGAAAGTGGAAGAAAACATCATGTTTTATCACATAATAGACTGCATCAAGCTGTGTACTGAAGAAGAAGTTGCTTTAAGAGGCCATGATGAGTCTGAAGAGTCACTGAGTACAGGAATGTTCTGGAGACTGATGGACTTCACCTGCAAGATTGATCAGAAGTTGGCTGAACACATGAGAACTTCAACTGTTTTTAAAGGAACATCAAAAAACATTCAAAATGAACTCCTGGACTGCAAGCTAACAATATGCAGAGAAGAAATAAAAAGGAGATTCATACTGCAAAATTTGTAGCAGTAATTGCAGATGAAACCACTGATGCTGCTGGGCAATGGCAAATTGCCATTGTGTTCCGTTGTCAATGGACAGGTGTTGGAACGTTTTTGGGGATACTTTATACCACCTAGACAGACTGCAGAGCATATTGCTGGTGTGATAAGACAACAGTTAAAGGAAGTAGCAGGAGACCAGCATGAAAAAGTGATTGCTCAGAGTTATGATGGTGCATCTGTTATGAGTGGTGTTCAGCATGGAGTCCAGGCCATCATAAGAGAGGAGTTTAAGTATGCTTATTATGTACACTGCTATGTCCACCAATTTAATCTGGTAATGCAAAGAGCCACACAACAATACTAAAGCAAGGACATTTTTTAACACTTGGTGGAATTCCAGCCTTTTTCTCTCGTTCAGTTCAAAGACAAGCTGCTCTGGATAGTATAGTATCATGACGCATGCCAAGAGTGTCAGGAACATGGTGGAATTTTAACAATCATACTATAAATGTAGTGTACGAAAACTTGGAGTCGCCGTCGGAGTGTTTTCATTATTTGTACAAGTGTCCTACATCTGCTGCAGCAACTGTACAGAAGCAAATGGGCTACTGCAAACAGTTGAATTTAAATTTTGGCTTGCTGTTTTCCATCATATAATGCCCCGTGTTGACATTCTTTACAGGCAACTTTAGTGTCGTACCACAGATGGAACCACTGTTGAAAAGGATGTGCATACATTTTTGAATGAAATTGATGGTGTCAGATCAGGTATCAACGGCACTGCAGAACAGTATCTACAAACAGAGAACATCCTGTCAAGATGTAGACAAGGACCATCAGCTTCCCGACCACTGCATGAGACATTGTCGTTTGCTGCAAAGGAAGTGTGTGATGTCATAAAGTTCCAGGCAGCATCACAATTTCAACAAACTTGCCATCTTCAAGCTTCTCAACTACTAATGCCTAAAAAGTTTTCAACATATATAAGAGAGCTTCCAGAAAATCTATTCACAGCAACAATAGACAACTATCCGTTCCTGTTGAGAGGACAGCTTAGAACAGAACTTGGAGTGGTGTATCACCATGAAAACTTTGCAGCAAGTGGCAATGCAGTCCAGATGTTAAACTTCTTGGTGGACAACTCATTAACCAGTGTGTTTTCAGAGATGTACAATGTGTTGTTGATTATAGCCACCACACCAATATCAACTGCTGAGGCAGAAAGGTGTTTCTCAACTCTGAAAAAAATTAAAACATTTCTTCATAGTACAATGGGGCAAGAAAGAATGAAGGCATTGGCTGATTTGCATAGGAAAGGAGTTAACACAGAGTATAACTAACTTTAATCAAAGAGTTATTGATTTGTTTGCACAAAATAAAGACAGACAAATGGACTATATCTATAAGTAACAAACCTGAGAAATACCCAGAGGAACACAACAGAGGCTTTTATTTGGTACTATACTACAAGCACTTATTTGGAACAAGGCAGGGTCACGTGAATAGTGTTTGATTGTGAAACTTTAAATTGTCCCTTTTTGACTCTCCATGAAAAAGGGGGGGGAAAGAAATCCAGTATGACCTGATGTGTTCCAGACCAGACCACAGCTTCTTTTTGGGTGCAGAAACCCAGAGTGACCAGATGTGTTCCAGACCAGACCAGAGCTTCTCATCAGGTGCAGAAACAGAGTATGAAATACTGTTTGCAGCATACTGCAGAGGTAAGTCTTCAAATCAACCTGTATGTACATGTAACAATGTGCGCTGTGTAGAATATTCAGCATGCGCCATAGTGACTGAGCATTTATTTCATGTAAATTGGTAAGCATGGCCAGCATTGATCCCACTGTACAATAGCTTCACCCCTTTCTAGTTGGCCAGACTCCTTCCCATTGGCCCCACCCATTCAGCCATCTCCTGCAGCCCCCCCTTCGATTTCAAGTCACTAGCCGCCACTGCGAACTATAGACCTGTAAGTCTGACCAGTCTTATCTTCAGGACCATGGAAAGCATCTTCATGAACCATATCAACAAGGACAAAGGTGATCTTACCCAATTTGGTTTTGTTAAGGGTAGAGCATGCTTATTAAACCTAGTAGAATTCTTCAAGAAAGCCAGCAAAGCCCTGGATTAAGGTAAGACAGTGCATACCACCTAACTTGATCTGGCCAAAGATTTTGCCATAATCTCCCATTCAGCTATGATTGAGAAACTCTCTCAGCTGGGGATTAACCCTTACATCAGTAGATGGTTAACCAGTTGTCTCACTGACAGGACACATACTGTCAAAGTTCATGGCTCAAACTGTACCAGTAGAGCCATCACCAGTGGCACACCACAAGGATCTGTGCTGGGACTTTTACTGTTCAGAATCTACTTCTTGAAAGTGCAGGCTAATGTATACAGCCTTTGGCTTACCATGTTTGCTGATGATTACAAATTGGGTGCAATCATTTAGTCCACCAATGATATAAACATATTGCAGAAGGAGCTAACACAGACAAATGAGTGGCCACACAGTCTGAAAATAAATGTAAAAAAGTGTCATTATTTTTGCCTTTTGCAAAGTGAAATTCCTGCTATTTATAGCATTGGCAACACACTCCCTAAGCTCAAACCCAGTGGTGCAAGACCTGTGAACACTGGTAGATAACAATATGAACTTCGACCACCAAGTTTTCACAGCTGTAAGGAAAGCCTTCTACATTATGCACCTCATAAGTTAGGCCATCGTATCCAGGTCTGGGGATGTTATAACACCACTGTACTCGATCCTAATCAAAACAATAATCAAATACAATGCTCTCTTTTGCATGTACCTCACCAGATGCCTGCAGCAGCTGAAGAGATGACGGAGGTTTCTCAACAAGAAAATACAGGTCTTGCAATCCATACCATGACATACATGGATAGACAGAAAGCCCTGTGACTGTACTCTGTACCATATAGAATGAGGTGACTTGTGTCTGGCCTACAAGCCAGTCTCTGACCCTGCCCTGATGGAAATGCTCCACATCTGCAGACACAATGACACAAGACACAAAAGTAAGCATGGATGCACCATAGTCCTCAAGTAACTGCATTTATTAAAGCACAAAATGTCCACAAATTATCCACAAGATGAGTGCTTTCATCTTAATACATTTACAAGACTTCTTCAGATGTAAAATCAATAGAAACTTCCAAATTTAAAGTTCACGTGATCTGTTGAAGTTAATGGTCCTATACATTCCACTTTAAACAATTAATTACTATTTTAATATTTAAAACCTTTATACAAATCCTTTATGCATTGACAATATAATATATAAAAAATTACAAAACATTACAGAATATAGGTTTCAAGAACTATTAGAAACCATTTAATAAACCTTATTAACTTTTCTATCATGCATATGCTCTTAACTTGAGAAAGCAGGTGATGGAAGAGACTTTGTTGAGACCTGAGGAGCTATTTGCATTTAATCTTAATTGCCATGCAAGTTCCATCTTTTCTAATAGCAAACCCCAAGGGCCTCCCCTAGGATTCACACCCAACTGTTCCATAATTAAAAAACTTAAATTCATGCCCTGGACATGCTGCTAAATGCTTAGAAAGAGCATTAATAGTGCTTCTATTTTTAATAGTATATAAATGCTCATAAATGCATTCTTTCAACATGCGCTCAGTTTTTCCGACATAGAATGTGCTACAGGACTAGCATAAGGCTAAACACACTAAGCCCTATGATGCACAATTATGTTTCCCATTTATTGTAAATTGCTGCCCTTTGATAGTGAACTTATGGCAACAAAAGATGCTCCTGCAATAACAACACATTCCACACTTGAACATACCCCACTGGTCATCATTCTTCCTAACTTGAGTAGTGGAGTCAAAGATATTTTTTAAAAATGAGACATGTTTTGTATACAATCAAAGGGTTATTAACTAGCTTTTTCCTTCAGTTTAGTGCTATAATTTACAACAGACCAATTTTTATTGAGGACCCACTTTATATACACATGATCTTGGGAAAATGTGGTAATAAAGCTACTTTTACAGCTAGGTGCTGTTCCCTTTACTTAGAAAGATGGGCATAAAAAAGTTGTTCCTTCTCTTACAAACAACCTCCTCCAAAGAATTGTTAATAAAATCCTCAGGATAATTTCTCCTTAAAAACATGTTTTTAAGAATGGTAAACTCTACCAGAAAATCCTCAGACTGGGTAACCATGTGGGGGCAGATCAGACAAACTGTCCTTTTACCACTGCCTTGCTCTGGTGGAGGTGGTGGGAACTAGTGTAATGCAGGAAGGTGTTAGAATACGTTGCTTTCCTAAATATCCTAGATACTAGTCCTTCTCTAACAATACATTCAAGTAGGAAATTAAATTCTCACCTAAACTATAGGTAAACCTCAGAAAATCAACAGTATTGTTGATGTAATCAAAGATGAAGGAATATTTCCTACAACGTCCTTCCATACAATGAATACGTCATCTTCATACCTTGTGCAGGGGTGCCATGAATCTTTAAAAGAGCTGTTAAAGACATATTTCTTTTCTCACTCCACCATGACAGCATTTGCATACAAAGACCCACATGTTGAACCCATTACAACACCTCTGTTGCAAAAAATATTGATTTTCAAAAAATATATAATTGTTATGCAAAACAATACTCATAAGCTCTGTATACAAGTAAATCTTGTCCTGAGAAAAATCAATATTATTATGCAGGAAATCAGCAGACCATTCTTACCTACATTGTGTAGAATCACCATATACAAATCTTTTGCATCTATTGTCAAAATATCAAGGTGTCCTCTTGTTACATTTTTCACGGAAATCCCAGGAGTCCTTACAAAGGTAATGTACTTTCTCACTGCTTTCAAGTTATGCTGCAAAAACTTCCCAAAGAACGAAGTTACTGATGATCTAGTATCCACTATTGACCACAGAGGTGGATCATTCCTGTTCTTGTGTATCTTCAACACTCAGAAGATTGTTGGTACCATGGGATTAACAATATGCAAAAAGTTGTATTCCTCCTCATTAATTTCCCCCTCATCAACATATCATGTAATGCCTCATAATTTTTACTATAAGCAACATTTGATTCATTTTTTTGAAATTTGTACTTGGGAATCCTCAAACAAAATGTTGTACATTTTTTCCTTGAATTGCATATTATCCATAAATACAACCTCACTTGCCTTATCCAGTTTCATAACCTGGATATTAGCAATTATTAATTAATTCAAAAAATCCATTTATTCCTTAGTAACATTACAATTAAACCATACTGAATTATTTGCCAAACTAGATCTAAAATCCAGTTCACACATTATTTTAAAAACTGAAGTAATGGGTGAAGAGGTGGGTTGTAAGTACTTGGAAATTTAAAATCATGCCCAGGTAGACTGCTATTGCCAAATAAGACTGTTGAGTTGAGCTTCCTAATGTACGTTTTTAAATCCATTAATAACTGAGCTAAATTAGCTTTTCTACCCATAACAAAAGTAAATGTTTAAAAAAATAAGCATGTACTTGTTGTATGTGGCAAGAGCTAAAACTGAAAACATGGCAATCACCTGCCCAATTAGTTACTATCTCACAAAGGTCAGCTACATCCATGAAAGATGACCCTAAATTTACCATTACCATCGGTTCTCCCTCCACAAAGTGTTGCCCCATTCCCAGATAAATATTGTGGGGAGTTCATGCGACCCAGCCATTGACCATGGTGCATTTGATGTTTCCCTTTCAGTCTTTCTGAGTGCCAAATGGGGGGAAATCCAAAGGGGGCTCATTCAGAGTCTTCTCATGGTCAGGTTCTTGTATCATACACAAATACTACTTCCTTGCCTGATATATTCTGTTACCCCATTCTTGGGATGGTGGGGGTGATGGATATGCTTTTTTATTCAAGTAGTCCACCCTATCCCAATGGTACACGATTCACTCACTCTAGGGATCTTAACTTAGCCTGTGACATTAACAGAACATGCTTGAGAGATAGCTATAGCTGATGACATCAGCAGAGTTTGGTGAGAGGAAGATGGTAACAGCAGTGTCCTACATGCTGGTGTAAAATGTTTTCTCTAATGTCAAGCAAGAGCACAAACACACATACCAGTTGACTGAAGTGAGAGCAGAATCCCTACCTATCTCTCGACTACAAAACTCAGCACTTTGTGAACATCCACAACACAAGTCTGACTTTTACAAGGCTACAGGACAATTTATAGTGGATGGATGACATCAGCATTGGATGCTTGAGTGAAGATGTTTTGAGGCCTGCATGAAATGGATGTGTAGGCATATAGAACTGTCAAGATATTAAAGATCTTCATGTTACTAGATTGATGAGTGTGCAAAGTGTAGCATTTGTTGTGTTTCCAATGTGCAGGTATACCTTAAAATGACAACTTTCAAACTATATGCAAACAGCTATGCACATTGCTACAAGTATTGGAAAATATGAATGTGTATTGTCAATATAAAGATGTACATACCATATACAAAAGCATCTTTAATTATTTTCTGTAATGCAGTTGCTATATTTGGGAACAAATGCTGACATATTTCAAGTGCATAGATGCAGTTAACACATGGCCGCAGTGTAAATATGTGTTCTTCCTTTAAAAATGTCCTTCCCTTTCTTTGTGTTTTTACATTTACTTTCATGGGCTGAAGAGTAAATGGGCAGTAAATATAAGTCATGCATACTCATGTAAAATTTCAATAGCACAGCTCCAAACATCAGGTTTGCGAGATTGATGGCAAAGTGTTTGCACATGTCAGATACACATTTAAGGAATCCTACTGCAACTTGACAAGTACTTATCCCTACTGGCTATTATAGACACAAGTAAAAGATACTATGGTGTTCTTACATGGTTCATATCAGAAATGCTGTGTCATAGTTTTTCTCACCTCCAAAAATTACTGATACTACTTTCCCTAATTGCGCATAGTTAAGTGTTGGGCAGACACTGGTCTCTGCTCCATTCATAACATTTTGATAGTTTTATTCCTTTGCTTACCTCCACACAAACACATGAAGTAGAGGGACATGACAGTCAGTACTTTTGACAGTACTGAGTGGAAGACAAGCACTTGGTGCCTAGCTGATTTTGTGGCAGCAGGTGTAAAACATCAATAGGCTTCTTTTTTTGAGAACAGACTATACAGGATTTGAATCCAGGTAAATGTAAATTATTTACATATGTATACAGGATGTAATTAAATAATTAAATGTGATAATTTTAGTGAATGTGAGAGAGAATTCCTACAGTGAAGTACTGCATAAAAACAAACCATAGTGAATTGATTAATGTCAATAGCACACATGGACTTACATATTCATACATTCATCAGTGTAAAGAAATAAAAGGATATGATATTTTTAATATGAGTTTCTTTAATTTGGTCTGTGTGTTATGTTAGCACAGCATGCTTAAGCAGCATTGGGTTGAGGTAATCGCACCATGCCATAGGACATGAAGAACCATTCACCATTGCTCGGCATTGGCACATGATGCCAAACTCTGTACAAACACAAAGAACAAGAAGTGAAGGGCTTCACTGGGGAATTGTTACTTATGTGTGTGGTCTGTGATTCTATTTTTTTACCAGATTAAATGTGTTAAAATGGGTCTGATAAGAAAGTGGTGAAATGGGTAGCAAGCGGGGGGACGAAGAAAGGGAAAGCAAAAGAGGAATGTGCAAGAGGGAAGTAGGAAAGAACCACAGCTATCCACTTCTTTAACAGTGTAAAATAAGAAATATCTATAGAATATTAACTGAATTTGGACTGTCACCTTAACAGAGAGGGGTGACAACAACACAATTATGTTATATAGCTAACTGGACTGAATCAAGTATGTCCAGAAGTGTGCAAAGAGGAGAGCTATGTAAGGGATGATATTTCTTTTCTGAGACAGGTCCCTTTTTTTACATCAGTAAGAGAGGAATGTTAGGTAAGGGACGTAGGTATTTCTGAGTCAGGTAAGTAGGGTCATTGAGAAAGCATATGCAGACAAACAAGAAAAACAAGATAAGACATAGGGATGGTGAGGGACGCAATAGGTTGGGGGACACCATGACTGGGGTTAGGCAGGGAATAACAGAGGCCTATGACCATCAAACATGGGGACAGTAAGAATCTAGTCCTCACTTGCATGACTGTGATCACTGTTCCCTTACTCCGCTGACTGTCAGAGTACTTCATTTCTTCTCCTGCAGACCATGAAAGAGAGCATCCTCTCCATCCAGGTAGGTGTGCACTCATGGCACTCTTCATGACAATATGCAAAAACCCTAGCAACTCCTGTCAGGTGACAAAATCACCACCTCCACCAGTACTCCCAGATGATGCCACAGGCTGGGGTAGTACTACATGATGAGGAGGGTCCAGGTAGTGCAGGGGTAGCAAAGGCAGTACTGAAAAGTTGTGTCCTAGATGTGCTGGGCATTGGTGCAGTAGAAGGTTGAGCCGGGGCAGGTTGAGCCATGGGGGGGGGGGCTAGTCTACCTCCTTGTGCTGAAAAGCATTTTGTGATTTTTTTTCACAGATGTGTGACATGGAAACATTTTGGTGACACATAGAAAAATAAAAAAGAGGGATAAGGATTGAGTTAAGAGGAAAATATAGATAATTAATACCATAATATGTGACATACAATGCATTATCACAATAATGAAGTATTTTATATTTCTCTGTACTTATACATTTAAGTATACTTTTTAGGAACTGCAGACTGTAATGATTGCTCAAAGTAATTGTTGCAGTGTGTATATATTGCACATATACTTTGTCAAATTATACAGACTTCAGTTAACGGCAGGGCATTTATGCCACTTCTGTTAAAATTAAATTATTGTAATACTTGTAAAGGCTTTTAGTATTGCATTTTATGTATTTGTTATCTGTGGTATTTGAACCCATAACATCTCAATACACTATTATACTTGACTCCTACATTTAGCTAGTGATACAGATGGCAGCATGCATGTTTGCTTTTCCTGTTAGGATATGACATGTTTTATTTGCTACTACATTTTAGAAGAGCAGTACTTTAGCTGAAATAATAGATGGGCTGTTCTTCATATATACTCCTTCTTCCCTCAGTCTCTCCATACACTCATCATAGGCCTCTCTATTCACTTAGATCTCATAATCAGCTGTGGAATAAAAAGAAGAAAAGAAGAGAAGAGCATTATGCATACCTGTCTTGCTTATATGCAGCTTTCTATCCCCTATTAATTTTATTTATTACTATACTTACACAACTGTGGGATGTCAGCAGTGCTGATCTCATCTAGCCATTGGTTAAGTGTATCCCTCTTGCTCCTTATTAGGTCATTAAAGTGATTCCTACACTGTTCTTCAGTGAGTGGAATGCCAGTTGCACTGGTAACAACCTTGGCCAGACTATCCATGCCTCAGACTTGTACTGAGAGCCAGTATAGTCCCCCTGCAATTGCCTTCAGCTGTGGCTCTTTACAAGGAGTCCAGTAAAGATGCTGGACTTCTCAACACCCCACTTCTGTAACTTAAATTGAGTGCCTTCTCTTCTACCACCAGACATGTCTAACCAGAAAGAAACAGCAATAGTAATGAGTAATTTCCCGCCAATATGTGTTATCACATTTACTGGTAGTGTGCAAACCCAAAAAACAGTGCCAACTGCTTTTGTATAATGTTAAGCAGAGAGCAACAGTGCCAAACAGAGGGGAAAGCAGTTTTTGAAGTTGGAAGGTTAATCTGACACTTAGCATTAGTTTGAGGGTTATCTGCTGCTATAACTGATAGGTGATTTAACTGCACATACATGTACTGGAGGCATACATTTTATGACCTGACACATTTTTTTGTGTGGCTTTACATACTGATAAAATAAATTTTTATAATGCAGGATTCAAACCTATGTATAAGGGACAAACCATTTTTTCCACAGCAGTGATTTTTCATCCTTGCCACAGAAGAAGTGCTTCTCAGACATACTCATTATTTACATATCAATACACATGACAGACTGAGGGGTTAACCATGTATGTGTGTTCCTTGACAAGGTCCTGGTTTGTACACCCCTGTGAAGACCATCCAAACCAGAGAACACAATTATGATTACAAAAACATATTAGACAGTATACCCTCACTCACACAAATAATTAATATGAGTTTATTAAAACTGAGTGTACAAACCTTAATAAAATTGGGAGTGTGTAATAATTTTTTCATGTGAATTTTAATATAAAGTAAAATTGAACAACAGTAAAAATAATTGAAATTTGGTGTATTATAACCCAGGATCATCTGCATTTCAGCCCTACACTTGCACCCACTGCCACAGGAATAATTACAAAACAGTAGTATATTTTCATATTCATTCTTAACTTTTGAGTGTTAACCACCTTGCAAAACTGATTAGCATGTTTACATGGCAGCAAAACATACATAATGCAAGGTATCCAATTTGAAATTACCTACTGTCTGATTCCTTTCTGCATGTGTTCTAGACCTCCTGGTGTTGGGGAAGGCTGCTAACCGCCACACAATGCTACTTGGTGGATTTGCACAGTGGAAAGCAAAAGATGCAACAATGTATCATTTTTTTAATTCAAGAATGTCTGCATCCTGTCTGCAGGTGTTCTGTCTGCTTTGTGTATGGGCCAGTAATCCAGGTCTGCACAGAGGTAAGTGATGCACAAATATGAGATGCAAACTAAACCTGTTTTATCCTTGTGAGCAGTGTTTCTTAGGTTTGATCTTTAAAAAAACAAATGTGGAACTTGAACCATCGTTTACAAATAGCATATACTGTGTGGATCATCATATTTAGCAGATGTGCTACACACATATGATTTGCAAGTGTAGTTTATGTTTTCATTATCATAGAAGTATTACATGGCCTTTATTGCATTTGTCTCTTTCCCCTGTTTGTGTTAAGCTGCACATCATGCAAACACTGGCATTTAAAATTATGTGAAATAAACATTACAAACTAAATGTTAGTACACAAGAACATTTTACACAACTCTGGATTTGAACTCGCACACCAATGAACATTCAAACACAATAAGGGGGTCTTATCCCTCTTTGCCACAAAAACAGCTTTGTAGCAGGAATGAAAATCATTAAGCATGCAAGCAAGTCCAAAATCATCCACAGTATTAACAAGATATATGACACTTGTACACTTCTGAGTTGTTTCTACATGGGTTCATTTCAGATATAGTGAAATGAGTGATCATACAAACATTTATGGCTATTGTTTGCAGAAATTTAGCTCAGTCTTATTCTTGTATGGTATTCATCCTTCTCTTATCTGAGCAGCAATCTGATACATGCAGTCTGTAAGGTATTTTCTATCATTGTTCTTAAAATGTGTGAGAATATTAAATAGCAATAATGTACAATTTTCAACAAATGCATGGGAGGTTGGATATTACTGAACAGTTGTGTTTTCCTTCTCCTTACCAGTAGTTATTCACAGTTGCAGTCCATTGTCAACAAACACTGACGGAGTGCCTGCACTATTTTTACATCTGCCACAGGGAGCCAAGAATTTGTGATTCAGCATTTCTAATGAGTTCACACCTCCTTCACATCTTCACCATGCTCACAGGCCTGAATCTACACTATAAAAAGGGAGCCATGTAGCTAGGGAACCTGAAGATGAGAAGACTTGTTTATGTGGATAACACAGAAGATGATTTCTATTACTTTGGATTTATCTACACAGAAAACTAGTGATCTTGATAAGGTATGATTTAATTTTTCAGTCATATACTGGATTTGCTCACACATCACTAAGAAAAGAATATATATATATATATATATATATATATATATATATATATATATATATATATATATATAATGCTACTTTTATCTGTATGCACTTCTGATGGCATAAGCATTTTTGTCAGGGCATTTTTCTTCTCAGATGCACAGCCTTACTAACTTTCATCACAAGTGTTAATGTTACAACTGTTTCTCTTTACACTCTTCTATTGTTATTTCACTAAAATGTAAATGTCCTATATTGTCAATGAAACAGGGGTGTTAGACTTCTAGGAGGGCCCGTAGACACATCTAGGGGAGTACTGGCCACAGGTAGAGGTGACTGGCAACTGTATAGAAATGAAGGTTCTGTGGTAAATGTGTACACATGTTTTTGGGACAGTTTCTTTGACAGCACTTTTAGCAATTCACTGATGTTTTATTCCTTTGTTTGGTACCAAAATGTCATTTGCCTGTTGTTTTTGGGGTAGGGGAGCCAAGTTCCATGTCTGTCTTGGCACAAACAAAATTGTACAGAGGCTTTCTTTGCTATTCTTACTCGCCTTGTTTTGGATCAAACCTTGCTTTATGTGTGAATGTGATATGTTACAACGACATAAATCCTTTTTTATATTTGAATATCTTGAAAGTTTTTTTGTTTCTCCAGTGGATAATATCAAAAAACTACTTATGTGTTATATCTAAGCAGGGCTTTTATTTATGTGATAGTTATGTGTAGTATCTTTCTTTTGTGTTTTATGTCAGCTAGGACTATAGCACTCAAATGTTTCAGTCCCCAAAAATCCCCCTTCAGTATCCCTGAGAATGATGAAATTGTCCAAGAATTTAGGTGACATGGTTCCTTTCTGCTTGAAAGAGGGCATATGGATATGTCTGAAAGAATGCAAATCTGACAGCAGATATTGAATGATGCAAACAGTGTTGGTGGATGCAGCAGGACATGTGATCAGTGTGTGTCATAGGGCCACTGACATGACTTCATCAGCCCAGAGTAGAGCAGCCACAGTGGCCCATGGACAGTTGGCTAGTGGGGGGTCTGCTAAAGAACCACGACTGACACCAAATGAAGAGTTCCTGTCCACTGTCAGGGATCCAGATAGCTCAGTGGAAAGTGTACAACAGCATGTGATGTTGGTGGCTGCTGTTTCATGGTAGACAAGTATGTCCCAAGAGGAGCTTCCAGATAGGCTTACCTATGTCAATTGTTAAATATTTCCTCTACAGGAAAATATTGGCAGCAACACTTATATTTGTTTAACAGTTTTTTGGGGAGGAGCTAGTTATAGATTGATACATTTAACAACACATTCTGGTTCATTACACATGGGCTTGGGGTGGATGTGTTATCCAAGTTTCTGTTAATTGTATTGTTAGTGGACATATAAAGGCCCAAAAATATTAAAACTTGTGTTACTATTATTGTAATGATGGTGTCCTTACATTTTGCTTAACTTCTTTCAGGACCAGCAAGTATGGAGTCATCTGCACATGGTAAGGCAAACAATTTTATTTCAGTACTGATGAGTAGTTCACAGAAATATTTATTTTATCTGTATGTGTGATGTGGGTGTCAGGATTGTGTGTGTATTGCTGCACTGTCTGTGATAGTGGCAGCAGTGTTAGTTTGTTAGCATATATTGAACTGTAGTAGTGTAGCTATTAATTTCTTTCCTGTATTTGGTACTTATTATCCATGGTGATCCTGGCAGTGGAAGTATAGGACTCTTACCAGCTGATGTCAGAGTATCAGCAGACTCTGCTGCTGATGGTGGGCAAACAGAGGCCCAGTGGGGGAGGTGGGGTGCAGTGGTTGACTCTGACACTGAGTTTGACATTCAGCCATCCCCTGTACTTCCATCAGACATAGCCAGTAGACCCACTCAAACCCATTCCAGTGAGCCCACAGATATTGGACAGGTGGATGGTGAGACACTCAATCTGGATAGTATGGTTACTCCTGCTTCAGTGCCTTTTGACTCTGTCCATAACCAAAGTGTGGGCAAGGTGCCACATGGGAGGATTGTTATGGCTGCTCGGAGTAGGCCTGCTGTCCATCCTCCACCTGATCCAGATGTGTCTTTACGTGCCACTCAAAGTATGTTTAGGGCCATCTTGGAGGTGCAAGCATGTTCCAATAGGAACTCCAAAGAAATGCTTAGGGTTGTAGATGTGGCACAGGCTGACATGTGTGACTACCTCCATCATGTTGCTGATTCAATGGATTGAATGAATGGTACACTGGAATGGGCAGTGTCTGTGATGAAACGTCTGTTGGGAGGGGGATGGCATCTAAGTATGCGTAGGTCAGCCACATCATCTGATGTTAACCAACGTGGCTATGCCTGATCATGCTTCCATAATGGCATTATTTCTACACCTCTATCAGTGATTGAGGTGTTCACACCCAGATGTGGCAGGATATGGGGTTGTGGCATACTCATGAGGAGACCTCATCTAGCAGACATCAGTCACATTCAGGTATGAGCAGCGCATCTGACCATTGGCATGGATGTGCCAGCCCAACTCCTGGCAGAACCCGTTCTCATGTTGGGTATGATGATGAACTGTCACCTCTATCATGCATGGCTCACACCTGTCTAATATACCAAGATGTAGAGCTAGCACAGAGCTTGGCTGTGTTCTTGCAGACATTCACACACCAATTTCACCTGGCATGCCCATATAGACACACACACAACAGTTACACTGTTCAGTCATGGGGCTTAAAGCTCATTCTGTCTCAGTTTCCATTTGATACTTTATCCAAATGTCTGCCTACTTCTCTTTCTTACTCACATGCACTCACTTACCTTTTGTGTTAACCTTGGCTTCCTGCCCCCCTTCATACACATACACACAAAACACCCTGTGCAAATGATGATAACTGTGTTTTCTATCTTATGGATTCAGGGATACATAACTTTTGTGTGTGATGCTCAGGGTGCATTGCTTTCATAGTGCTTAGTATATCTGTGTTTGTGATGCTGTGTTGCTAATTGTACTGGTTTCTTACAGGTTTTTGTAATATGTACATGGCTCTTACAACAACAAAGCAGGACCATGCCATAAATAAAAGTGGGACAAGGGCTGAACAATAGAGAGATTTTTTTAAATATTTTGGTCTTACAAAGTTATACAGTTCATAGAATCAAAGAGTTTTTACATCACTATTTTTAAGATTTTTCTGAGGAATATGAAGTCTGAAACTGAAATGTGTGCCATTAATTTCTAACTTCTCTCTTTCTTTTTTTCTCAATTGGTTTTATTGAAATTTTTAACAATGAAACATTAATATATGATAATAGAAATATTATAAAACAAATATATATATATATATATATATATATATATATATATATATATCTAAAAGAACAACAAATAACTAAAATAACTACTTACAATGAAGTCTACTGTAAAACAAAACATTTTAAACAGAAAAGAAATGTGATAATAGTAGCAGTTATTTAATGATTAAAGTCTGTTTATCCAGCAGTTCTTTGAATTTCAACCAAATATTATATGAAGAGATGATTCTAGATGTTGTTGTCTTGATCATAAGTTCAAGTGGACAAACTTCACTTGCCAAACACACAAATTGCTTCATATCAGTAGTCTGACTCTTCTAGTTCTTAGTGATGACTTTTTTACTAATGTTAAGATACTCCATAAAAGAGGTTATTTTATTTTCATGAGACAAGTGGGAATAGGTGCATTAAATAAAATAAGAGCTTTCAACAGAATAAATTTATCATTAAAAATAGACTGTAAGAGAGAATTCATATTATCCCAATATGTTTTAAGTTTTATACAATTGTAAAACATCTGCTGCCAGTCAGATTTAACATTTAGTTTACATCTCCAGCATCCTGTCTTTATTAAATATCAGTTCAGCTTTATGTGCTGTGATAAAGGTTCTATGTAAGAACTTCTAAGAGAATATCCTCCACCTTAGTGATGAAGTAGTTTGTTTTGAAGATTGGAATATTATCTTTTTATCATCTTCACTTGGGGCGTTATTATTAACAAGTCTAAAATAATCCCAGTAGCTTTCTCTGTGACATAATGTTGATTTCTTAAGCACCTTACATATTTCAGATAGAAGTCCCTTTCTAATTATATTTTGGTGCATTAGAATAATCCCCCGGATTCACTATCCTTCTGTGCAGGGCGAGCTTAGTCCTGCACTGAAGCGGCCATTTAGGAGCAGGACGGCAGCCCGCCATGCATAGTAATGAAGCCACACTGCCTGAGCTCCTAAATGGACATGGAGCATGTACAAGTGCAGGGGGCATGTCTGAGAGCAGAGCTCTCAAAATATATATACCCCTGCAATCAAGAACAGCAGTGTAGGAGTAAGAATGAGTGAGACCACTCATAGATGTTTGCATACCCCCAGCAACATCCCCCAAAGTGTACAAGAGCAATAGTTACAACATTTAAATATGAAGATTTTCTTTTATGAAACAGATCAAATTTAACAGTAGGTGCATGGGTTTGCCCATCGCTTAGCTACTGTCAATGCAGCTTAAATGGCACAAGAGGATAAAAAGCGAGGTATATGCAAATGAAGCAGCACAGCAATAGTGTAGTGGGCAGAGCATTCACCTTACGAACGGTCATTCCCGATTCAAGTCCCACTCCAGTGCAAGCCATTTTCCATGTCAAATCACTGTATGATCAGTTTATTTTGTTGCATAACCTATAACATAACATATATTTGTGAACTGGAGTACTGCATTAAATGCAGATGTGAGATGTTATTGTCATAATGTTGCAAAGTCCACAGATAATCACAAGTGCCCCATATAGTATATGTATACAGGAATCAGGGATACAAATGGAAGGTAAAATGTGTAATGAATGATAAACTCATACAGGTGCCAAATCAACCACCAGCCCAAGAACCATTAGACATCACTGTCTAAATTAGTGTGGTGGTAAGCGGGTGTAAGCACTAGTAAGCAAGAGTAAGCATAGTTATGCAGTAGTAAGCAGGAGTGAGCATATTTAAGCAGTAGTAACCAGGTTTAAGCCCATTTGCATGGGAGTAAGCAATGCACATATAGGTTAAGCAATATTGAAGCTAACTCTCTGTAAGTATATTTAATGGGAGGTTAGCATTGCTTATTTTCACACAAACCCACACAAACCTGCTTACAATTGCTTAAAAGTGTCTTAAGCACTCTGTATGCATCAACCACTGTTCTGACCAGAAACAAAATAAACAGCCTTTGCAGGTCTTGAACCAAGGACCCTGTACACTATAGTCACAGTAGTTAACCACTAAGCCATCACGGCAGTACATAAGATTGAGGTATCACCAAACAGATCCTCACCATAGGAAATACAAACTGAATATGTGAAAAAAAACACACTTGTGCATCGCCGCTTAACTAGGGTTAAACTATTCCTGGTGCCATAAAGTCTGCTCTTCAAATTTTCCCTTAGGAGTAGCCAGTTTTTTTTTAGTTTTAGCACTCAAATCTGTTTCTTTGAGCTCAACACTTGTTCAGAACTTGTTGTAAGCACTAAAAAAGCTATAAATTACTACAACACTCAACTTTCCTCACTTGTCTAGAGGAAAACAGTTTTTAGTACTTAATAAATAAGCACCTATCAAGGCATGTCTAAGGGTCAGCTCCCAGTGTTTTCCCCTGTCTACCTGATGAATCTGGGCATCTTGGGGCAATGCAGCAATTGCCTCATGTACACAGACAGCTCTCTCCTCCTACCACCCAACACTACAACCTGTGAGAGATGCACTTATATAGCCAAACTGGAAGCAAAGCTCTCTTCACCCAAGACAGGACTAGACAGTCAAGAGGAGAAGGTAAACACTTGCACCACACCACACTCATCACATAGTCCCTCAAAACCTACACCACCAAAACAAACACATAACAACACAAAACCCACACCTACATTCGCGGAGGCTCTCAATAAAACTCTGCTCAAGCAACAGAGACCTCCAAAGCAGAAACCCATGCAACCTCCACCCCCCAACACAACCCAAATGACATATAGCCCACAAACTCAGTCTGTCACTCAACCATAGCCCATGAGGCATAACAATGTACCCAACACTTTAGTCATAGGTGTCTCTATAGTCAGGCACACTGAAGTTCCACTCACCAGACTAAACAAGGAGAAAGTTACTGTCGGCTACCTGTCGGGTGCCAGGATCCACCACATAATGCATGCACTCAGGTCACTCCACAGCAAGCACAAATATGACTCTGTCATTGTCCATGTTGGTGTGAATGACCAGAGACTGACCTCCCTGGACTACATGAAAAGAGACATGGAGGAGCTCTCCGATCTTGTAGCCCAGGCAGGATTGACCCTAGCCCTGAGTAGCATCCTGCCATCACCCAGAATGATACCACAGTACAAGGACAAAATGATTGATTTCAACAATTGGCTAATCTGGTGTCATTCTAAGGGGATCCAGTATCTGTCTGCCTGGGATGACATGATCAACAGACCATGATGCTTTGCCAGAGATGGCCTGCACCTGTCACCCTTGGGATTCCAGATACTGGCTAAGGCTCTTGCCACCCCTATAGTGCCTTTTTTAGACAAGGTTCAAATGACAAATTTATCACCGTAAAAGGTACACGCAAGCAAAATCTGAGGGTAATGCTATTTAATGCTAGAAGTCTAAACCTCAAAATGCATGTACTTGAGGCACTCCTTAAAATGGAGAACATTGACATCTGCGCAGTGACAGAGACCTGGTTCAAGGCTGCAGAGAGCACCCCTGCATTACTAGGCTATAATTCATACCACATCTTTCAACCACCTAACCTGGGCCAAAACACTAAAGGTGGAGGTGTGTCCATATTCATTAAGCATATCCACACGTCCAGGCTAGTTGCTCAGCATAATGTATCTGAGATTATCCAAGTGCAACTAACTCTGGCCAAGACTGCAATCCAAATGTTAACTTAATACAGATCCCCCACCATGCCCCAGGATTCCCACTCCTCATTTCTTGATACATTGGAAAATATTAGGGTACAACCCAATAACCTAATAATGGGTAATTTCAATGACCCCACCATTAACTGGGAAAACTACTCATGTACCATCTCTTTTGCTCAACATTTTCTGGAATTCATAAATTCCAGCACCTTGGATAAACTTATCCACACCCCCCACCAGGGGCTGCAATATCCTAAACCTGGTCATTACGAAATGGGTGACTGGTGTTCCTCACCAGAGGTCAATTCCTTGTTGGTCAGATCTGACCACAAGCTAATCAGCCTAGACATCCATATCCCACCCCACCCCCCATTAGGGAAACCAACGAAAAAATTTCTCCAAAGCCAACTTCACACTTCTTAAGACAGAAGAGATAAAGTTCATGACACCCATGCAGACGGACAATAGAGGTACGACTGCTGACCCTACACAAATGCACTTTATAAGCACTTACATGAGTGCATGGATCATGCTATCCCTAACAGAACCAATATACTATCCTCCAAAAAAAGGAAGCCAATCTGGTGGCTCCCTGACATAAACAAACTCTACAACAGAAGAAACTGTTGCAAAATAGAGTAAAATCCCATGACTAGAAGAACTCCCTGGTCAGCCTCAGTAAGAAGCTGAGATCCCTCATAAAATCCTCCAAAGCTAGTTATGAAAACAAAATTGCCACTGATTCTAAAGACAATGACAAAGCATTCTATAGCTATGTCAAGAATCTCAATGGCAACACTCAGATCTGCTCTGAGTTACAGCATAAGGGGACTAAATATACAGAACCAACTGATATTGCCAACATCCTGGCAGATAGGTTCAGTGCTAACTTTGCCCACCCTCACCCCCTAAAGGGCCCATCTCTATACCAGAAGAATGCAAAGATCCTGTAATCAAGGCTGCACAGGTAAAAAACACACTCTCCAAAGCCAAGAACACTGCATCCATGGGACCTGATAACATCCCAGGCTGCATTCTACATGAACTACAGAATGAACTTGAACCCCACCTAAGCACCATGTTCAATCATAGCCTCAACTCAGGCTTTCTGCCCACTAAATGGTGCACAGTGATGGTTATCCCACGCCGCAAAGAAGGAGCCACCACGGACTCTGGGAACTACCACCCCATTAGCCTAATGAGCCTGCTGTGCAAGGCCATGGAATATATCATCATGGAACTTATAAACAAAGACATTGGTAATCTCCAAACTCTAGACTCCATCCCGTTCAGGTTTGTAAAAGGCAGATCATGTCTCCTAAACCTGATTGACTTCTTTGAAGCAGTCACCAAAGCCATAGATGAGGGTAAGGTGGTTCACACATCCTACCTAGATCTTGCCAAGACAGTTGACACCATCCCCCACTCTGGAATTATAGGTAAACCTCACTAAACTAGGTATAAATCCCTATGTCACAAGATGGGTTGCCAACTGGCTCACTGACAGAACCCACACTGTGAAAGTAGCAGACTCCAAATATAACTTCAGACCAGTGACAAGTGGAGTACCACAGGGTTCAGTCCTGGGACCTCTCCTATTTGGTATCTACTTTTCTGCAGTACAGGCTAACACAGAAGGTCTTTGGCTAATGAAGTTTGCAGATGACTGCAAACTAGGAGCCATAATTGAAACTCCTAACGATGTGGACATCCTACAAAAGGGCCTCACTGAGACAGATGCCTGGTGTCAAAGCCATGGCCTCAAGCTCAATGCCAAAAAGTGCATTGTCATCCCTTTTGGTAAAAACTCTGTACCCATGAGCTACCACATAGGTGGTAGTCTACTTAACACTGAAAGTGTGATAAGAGACCTTGGGACACAGGTGGACAGTTAGTCTCTCCTTTGATAATCAAATTGCCACAGTAGTCAGGAAATCCTTCTACGTGGCACACCTCATCACAAAAGGTTTCTCATCCAGGAAAAAAGAGGTCATTGTTCCCCTCTACTCATCACTCATTCGACCCATTATAGAGTACAACGCCCCTTTTGGCATGTACCTCACAAGACATCTACAACAACTGGAAAGGCTGCAGAAATACCTCACAAAGAGGATTACTGGCCTCAAACAGATGCCCTATGCAGACCGTCTCAAAAAACTCCATCCTTACTCTGTCGCATATTGCCTACTCAGAGGCGATCTCTGCCTAACATACTAAGCTATGTTAAACCCAGAGCTGTTGGACATGCTCCACTTAAAGAAATCCCAATCCCTCCAAGCTACATGCTCTAGGGACATAAACTTTGTCACCACAATAAACAGAACATGCTGGAGGGATAAATTCTTGTCCCAAAGACTTCCCATACTCTGGAACAAATTACCTATCTATATCAAGCAAAGCTCCTCATTAGCACTCTTCAAGAAAAATCTTGATGATTAGATGGGAAATGGGAAATTCACCCTGGGGTCACCTCTGTGGCTCTGCTCGACAGGGGCACATGAAAATAATTTTCTTGGGTGGTGAAAGCCAGGGTACCTTTTTGGCTAGGCTTATATAGGCCCTAGGGCTGATAGCCTAGTACCTACTCATGAACCTATGAACCTATGAAGGATATCTATATTCAGTTTTATATTGTATAACCAACTACAGGACATAAATATGTGAACTGGAGTACTGCATTAAGCCCAGATGTGAGGTGTGAATGTAATAAAGTGTTGAAATCCCCTAATAAACACAAGAACCCCATACAGTGTACGTACACATGAATCATGGATACCAAACACATACATAACATGTAATGAATAATAAATTAATGCCACAATGCAAATATAATGCAACTTAAATATTAAGCAAAGCAAAGCAGTGCACAAACCAGCTTAGTAGGTGTAGGCAATGTGTAGGCCAGCTAACTCAATCTGCCCATTGGTATACCCCTTTCAGCAATGCCAACCTTAGATAAGCAGGTTTGTCCATAGCTTAGCCTTTTCAAAACTGTCCAATCATGGGAAAGTGTAGTAAACTGGCCCTATTTAAACCCAACAGGTGGAAATACATCTCATAACTGGTTGCAGCTTCCCCTTGTAGGCATTATGTCTGGAATGGGAGGAAGGTGTGCACTTTCGGGTGCAGCGCTGGAGCATCCAGGAGTCCAGAGTCATGGCAGAACTCCTTGTGAAAAACCATGACATGAGACTGCTGCAGGACCAGTACGAGGGTTCCCAATACAAAGCAGAGGTCAGGCATCACTATGCCAACCTGAAGCAGTGAAAGGGGGATCTCTTGGATCAGTGGATCCAAGAGGCTAGGGGGACAAGGAAAGTCCTAGCCGTGTGTAAGTATCAGTCCACTACCTGTTTAATAATTGCCAGCTCATGTATATTATGGATATACAGGTGGACAGTGGTCTCACCTTCGATAACCACATCGCCACAACAGTCAGGAAATCCTTCTATGTGGCACAATTCATCACGAAGGGCTTTTCATCCAGAAAAAAGGAGGTCATTGTCCCACTGTACTCATCCCTCATTAGACCCATTATAGAATACAACGCCCCATTTGGTATGTACCTCTCAAGACATCTGCAACAACTGGAAAGGCCTCAGAAATATCTCACTAAAAGAATCACAGGCCTAAAGCAGATGCCCTACGCTGACCGCCTTAAAAAACTCCAGCTATACTCTGTCGCATATCGTCTACTCAGAGGCGATCTCTGCTTAACATACAAGGCCATGTCAAACCCAGAGCTGTTGGACATGCTACACTTAAAGAAATCCCAATCCCTCAGAGCTACACGCTCCAGGGATCTAAACCTTGTCATCACAGTAAACAAAACATGCTGGAGGGATAGGTTCCTGACCCAGATACTCCTCAGACTCTGGAATAGATTGCCCATACATGTCAAGCAGAGTGCCTCTTTGGACCTCTTCAAGAGGAACCTTGATGATTGGATGGGAGAAAGGAAATTCACCCCAGGGATCACGTCAGTCGCCCTGCTAGACAGGGGTCCAGGAAAGTAAATAATGTGGGAAGAAATAGCCAGGGAATTGTTATGGCTAGGCTTGTATAGGCCCTAGGGCTGATAGCCTAGTACCAACCTATGAACCTATGAACCTATGAACCTATGGATAGGCTAAATATTCCTCTTATGTCCTTCACAGCGACAAGTGAGCAGGCTATGAACCAGGAGGCCCATGGATGTAGACTGGAGCTGTTCCAACATGAGACAGGTTATTAATACTCTTGCATGTACTATCATAGAAAATAAATATAAAAGTAGTAGTAAGTTAAGGGCAGGAAGAGTCTCATATAGGTTGTATGCAAATAAAAGCATAATAGCCTAACAATTAAGGTCTAACTGCTGGACTGCATGTGTTCACTCTGGTATCATATGGTAATGTAGAGTTGCAATCACTTAATAGTACTGTTGTAGTAAGCACTGTTACGCACACTATGCTACATAAGTAAATTGTGTAGGAATGTCTGTATATGACTGTTGTAATCCCAAGAGGTCCAGTAGTACAAATGAAAGAGACTTAGACAGAAGACACTGAAAAGACAAACAACAAAATCCAAATAGTACACTCAACTACGATGTGAACTGTTGTAGTTTTTGCACACAGAGCTATGGTTCGAATCCTGGGAGTGGTAGTCGGCTGTATGCATAATCATACCCCACAAGTGTACAGAAATGTCCAGAATGTCCAGTAAATTGGCCCATAGCTGCTGCCTGTTACCCTGTCACTCTGGTAAACCAGTGGGATGATCCCAGAGGTTTAGGCAGCAAACAAGAAATACAACTGATTTGTCAGACATCTAGAACAAACCTGTCACTCTAGCAAACCCATAAAATGTTATGAGAGTAAGTAGCCAAGTATGTCCATCTCCACCCCCATATTGTCAAGCCGTGACCAGAGTGTGTACAAGTAACAGAGTGAGACGTATGTGCATAATACTAATGTGGAAACTGGTAATTTGTGTGGCAACATGCAGATAGTGCTAAAAAACATTGCTCCCACAGGTCTGTCAGATATGAACACTGTGACTATAAATAAAAGACTGATATCCTGTACTGGTACTGTTTACTCTGGTATTGTATGGCATTGTTAGTGTTGCAGTTGCTCAGAATAATAAGGTATTACTCATCACTGTACTACATAATACAACTGTCTAGGAAATCCTGTATAAGAGTGTTGTAATTACAAGGTCAGAATGTAAAACTACAGGAAAATTATAGACAGAAATCAGACAAGAGGTACACAGCAATACCTATATAGCACATTCAATTGTGATGGACAGTGTCTTAATTTTAGCAGACATAGCCATGGTTCAAATCCTGGGAGTGGTAGTAAGCGTATGCAGAATCATACCCCACAAGTGTACAGAAATGTCCAGAATGCCCAGTTATTTGACCCATATCTGCTGCCTGTTACCTTGCCCCCTTCCATATCAGTGTGCCAATTTCTGACATGTAGGCAGCATGTCATGTCATATAACTGAATGTCAGACCTGTACATATCTGGAAAATGTCAACTAAAACAAACTAGTCATTGTACAAGTCACTAAAGGTTTAAGAGGGCAATAGTGGGAATATGTCCCGGTTCACCTGCATGTGGTGAAGACATGCCCGGTGTGCGTGCAAAAAGAGATGGACAGTTATGTGCATAACATCAACCTGGAATCTGGGAGTATGTGTCAAAATAGTTAGTTAGTGTTAACAAACAATAGGTTCATAGGTTCATAGGTAGGTACTAGGCTATCTGCCCAAAGGCATTTATAAGCCTAGCCAGAATGTGTTGGCTTTCGCCACCCCCTTAAATTAGTTCCCTGTGCCTTTGTCCAGCAGAGCTACTGATGTGATCCCTGAGATAAACTTTCTGTTCCCTATCCACTCGTCAAGGTTTCTTTTGAATTGTGTTAGCGAGGAGCTCTGCCTAATGTGGATTGGGATCTTGTTTCAAAGCATGGGAAGTCTCTGAGACAGGAATCTATCCCTCCAGCATGTCCTATTTATTGTTGTGGTGAGGTTTAGATCCCTAGAGCGTGTGGCTCAAGGGGGTAAGGTTTTCTTTAGGTGGAGCATGTCCATCAATTCTGAGTTGGACACGGCATCGTATGTCAGGCAGAGATCACCTCTGAGTAGGCGGTATGCAACCTAGTACAGCTGTAGTTTCTTCAGTCAAGCTACATAGGGCATCTGTTTGAGGCCAGTGATCCTCTTTCTGAGGTACTTCTGTGGTCTTTCCAGCTGTTGCAGGTGCCTTGTAAGGTACATCCTAAATGGGACATTGTACTCTATGATGGGTCTGATGAGTGATGAGTAGAGGGGTACAATGACCTCTTTTGATCTGGATGCGAACCCTTTTGTGATTAGGTGGGTCACATAGAAGGATTTTCTAACCACTTTGGCAATGTGATTATCAAAGGTGAGATTACCATCTACTTGGGACCGCAGATGCCTTATTATGTCTTCTGTATTTAGGGGACTACCACCTATGTGGTAGTTTGTGGGTACTTTGTTTTTTCCAAAGGGGTTGACTATGCACTTTTTGGCATTTAGCTTGAGGCCATGATTTTGACACCAGGTATCCTTCTCTGTGAGACCCTTTTGGATGATGTCTGTGTCAGCTGGAGAGTCAATTATAGCCCCTAGTTTGCAGTCATCTCGGAACTTGAGCCATAGTCCTCCTGTGCTTGCCTACACCTCTGAGAAGTATATGCCAAACAGGAGGGGTCCTAGAACTGAGCCCTGGGGAACGCCACTTGTAACCGGTTTAGAGTCAGACCTAGCTTCTGCAACTCTTACCATGTGGGTTCTGTCCGTGAGCCAGTTGGCAACCCATCTTGTGATGTAGGGGTTTATGTTCAGGCTGGTGAGCTTGTCTATAATACCAGAATGAGGAATGGTGTCGAAGGCCATAGTGAGGTCTAGGTAGGCTGTGTGTACCACCTTTCCCTCTTCTATAGCCTTGGTAACTGTCTCAAAGATGTCCACCATGTTTAGGAGGCATGATCTGCCCTTAACAGAGCCAAACAGGGGCAGTATATGACACATGTGGGAGGTAAACACCTTGATGGGGAGGGGTGTTGGGAAATCGGAAGCCCATGAGTCCCCTAGTGGAAACAGTAGAACTGAGGTCCCCACCCATGTGCAGTCACCACTGCACCTTCATAGCTCCAAAGGTGGCTGTGCTGAGGACTGAGTAGGAGAGCCAGGTCGACCCCCTAGTTTTGACATATGGCCCTCAAGCTGGCATAGCATATCTCCGACTTCCTGGAGGATGTCTGTGTCAGCCAGAGAGTCATTTATAGCCCCTAGTTTGCATTCTTCTGCGAACTTGGTCAGCCATAGTCCTCCTGTGCTTGCCTGCACCTCTGAAAAGTATATGCCAAACAGGAGGGGTCCTAGATAAACCATGCATATATAGCTAAATACACAACTCAGTTGGTATGTGCTGACTTAACTCTAATGTTGGGACATATGTTCTACTCTTCGATAATTATTTAAATCTGTTTCTATGCATGTGCTATGTTGAAATACTCCCACATTGGTGGCATGCTGCCATCAATGTACCTGCATGCTGTTGTAATTACCACTGTGGTCCCATATATGCATGTGTTGTGTTTGCTATGCAACTGTTCCATATCTGGTGTTTGGGTTAATGGGAATATCTATGCATGCTGTTATACCTAATCCTGGAATGTGTTGACTACTACTAACCCACATATATTGATAAAACTTAAACACCACAGCATGTATGGGAATGTGGGTCCCAGTAGACCCACCTGTCCCACCGCAGCTGGCTGTGGCACCGGGCACCAGCACGTCTGGGGCCCAACCTGAGACCTCCTCATCTGTTGGTCCTGCACCACCTTTGGGTAAAACCACCTCAGGGGATGGTGCTCACCCTCACTGGGAGCGGGCATGGACAGGAACCTGTCACCCATTGCCAGGTCATGGTCGTGGTGCATAGCAAGCTCCACAGGGAGGTCAGAGATCTGCTATGCCAGCTTGAGTTCCATGTGTCACAATTAAAGGGTCGGCCTGGCTCTCCTACTCAGCCCCCAACACAGCCTCCTTTGGAGCTGTGAAGGTGCAGTGGTGACTGCCCATGGGTGGGGACCTCAGTCTCACTGTTTCCACTAGGGGGTTCATGGGCTGCTGATTTCCCATCACCCATCCCCATCAAGGTGTTTACTCCCCAAATGTGTCATATACTGCCTCTGTATGCATCTTGTTTGTCTTGTTTGTTAACCTACCCAACCTACCTCCCCAAATATACCAATTATCACTCCCCAACATCCCACTCTCACCTGAAAAAAAAAGGGCAATCTGCTCCCCAAAAAAAATCTCGTTCCATACATAGCTGTCCATTTCGCACATGTGTCCACTGGACACAGAATCTGGTCTAATTGACTTAACATATTATTGTTGTCCTCTCACTTCTCTCAGGGGTATGAGTGTCCAAATCTATCTCCATATTCAGTGTATATGCACAGCTGTTGCTGTAGAAGAAATGGGCAGCTATGGATCTTCCCTACACATTTCCTGCACATCCCTAGCTATTTTCCCTGCTGTCTTTCCCTCTTTGTGCCCCTTTTTCACCCCTTTCCTATCAACCCTTTTTCTTTTATTTTAAAGAAATTAGAGTGGGGGTAAGCGGGAGTAAGCACTTTATATCAGCAGTAAATGAGTTTAATCCTGTTTGCATGAGTGTAAGCAATACCTACACAGGTTAAGCAATGTATAAGCTAACTGAGTATAAGAAACTGTAACCAGAAGTTAGCAGTGTTTACCTCGGCACAAACTTGCGCAAACCCGCTTACAACTGCTTAAAAGTGCCTTAATCACTCTGTATCCAATGGCCCTTGTTCTGCTAAGCAACAAAATAAACAGCCTCCGTAAGGCTCGAACCCAGGACTGTGCACAGCATAGCCAAAGTGATTTATTACTAAGCCAAGTCAGATATACATAACCTTGATTATTTTGCAAAAATATCATCAATCTCGGGCATTCAACAATACAGGAAATGTATTTAAACATGTAGATGTATGTGTGTGTATATATATATTTATATCTAAATAGATATATACAAATATATATATATATATATATATATATATATATATATATATATATATATATATATAAATATATATATATATATATATATATATGTATATATATTTATATATAGAGAGAGAGCAATATACATATATGTAAGTATATATATATATATATATATATATATATATATATATATATATATATATATATATATATATATATATATATATATATATATACAGATATATATCTATAGATATAAAGAAGAACATAACAAATACATATATGACCACAGGCACCGTTAATGGGCGTGAGGGGGCCAAAGCTGCATACGTCTTGTACGTATTGATATTACCCCCCCCCCAGCCAAAAAGGTCTGCCCTGCAATACAATACCAACTGTTGCAAATCCCATAACCAGGACCCGATACAACATGGGCACAAGATATTAACAGTAATCCATCCCACCTGGATGATGTCAGGCTGGTATCAATAACATATCATGCAGTACAGTCTGGCTACCATAGGGAATGTACAGTGTGGAAGCAATAAACATTCCTAAGATACATACACACACACACACACACACACACACACACACACACACACACACACACACACACACACACACACACATATGTATATACACACACACACTCACACACACACACACACACACACACACACACACACACATATATATATATATATATATATATATATATATATATATATATATATATATATATAGGTTCATAGGTTTATACTAGGCTATCTGCCCTAAGGCATTTATAAGCCTAGCCCAAATTTTTGTGGCTTACGCCACCCCTTATATGAAAAAATACTGTGCCCATTAGTTTGTTGTGCCTCTGTCCAGCAGTGACACAGAGATGATTCCCGGGGTAAACCTACGATCTCCCATCCACAGGTCCAGATTTCTCTTGAACAGAGTCAGCGAGGTGCTCTGCCTCACATGGACCGGATTTTATTCCACAGCATATGGAGTCTCTGAGTGATAAATCTATCCCTCCAGCACGTCCTATTTATATCCGTGCTAAGGTTTAAGTTGCTTGCTCTAGTGGTTTTGGTGGATTTGGATTTTTTGAGGTGGAGCATGTCCATTAATTCCGGGTTGGACATGGCCTTGTATGTCAGGCACATGTCACCTCTGAGCAGACGGTATGCGACTGAACAGAGCTGGAGTTTCTTCAATCTGGCAGCATATGACAGATTTTGGAGTCCCTTTATCCTTTTGGTGAGGAACTTTTGGGGTCTCTCCAATTGCTGCAGATGGGTGAGATACATCCTGAATGGGGAATTGTACTCGATCATTGGTCTGATAAGTGAAGAGTACAGGGGAACAATGACCTCACTAGATCTGGATGTGAATCCCTTCATGATCAGGTGGGCAATGTAGAAGGTCTTTCTAACCACTTTAGCAGCGTGAGTGTCAAAAGAAAGGCCACTGTCAACCTGGGTCCCCAGGTCCCTGATAACCTCTTCTGTGCTTAGTGGATTGCCACCTATATGGTAGCTTGGGGTTACCTTGTTTTTCCCGAAGGGTATGACTATACATTTTTTGGTGTTTAACTTCAGGCCATGGCTCTGGCACCAGCTATCTGTTTCCGTGAGTCCCTTCTGAAGGATATCCGTGTCCGATGCACTTTCCACTATGGCGCCCAGTTTGCAGTCGTCTGCAAACTTTGTCAGCCAAAGTCCTCCCATGTTGGCCTGTACTTCTGAGAAGTAGATGCCAAACAATAGGGGGCCAAGGACCGAGCCCTGTGGGACACCACTTGTGACCGGCTTGGAGTCTGACATAGCGCCAGCAACTCTAACCCAGTGGGTTCTGTCCTTAAACCAGTTTGCAACCCATCTTGTGACATATGGGTTTACATTTAAGCTGGTAAGTTTTTTTACAATACCTGAGTGGGGTGTTGTGTCGAAAGCCTTTGCAAGGTCAAGGTAGGCTGTATGGACTGCCTTGCCCTCATCAATGGCCTTGGTGACTGTTTCGAAGAAGTCGACCAAGTTCAAAAGGCATGATCTTCCCTTGACAAAGCCAAATTGGGTCGGGTCCAATGTCTGCAAGTCCCCTATATCTTTGTTTATGAGCTCCATTATGATCCTCTCCATAGCTTTGCAGACTAGACTTGTTAAGCTTATGGGGCGGTAATTACCAGGGTCCGTGAGGCCGCCTTTGTGGAGTGGGACCACAGTTGCCGTACGCCACTCCTTGGGCACGTATCCTGTGGTAAGGCTGAGATTAAACAGCTGCCTTATGTGCGGGTTTAATTCCTCATTTAGCTCATGTAGTACACAGCCGGGGACACCATCCAGTCCCATTGATGCTGTGTTTATAGCTTTAGAGAGAGCAGCTTTCACCTGCGCATTTGAGATGTCCGGGAGGCTACACTCGGCTGGGATAGTTATCTCTCCTTTAGGGGGGGAGAGGGGGGGTGAAGTTTGCACTGAACCTGTCTGCCAGTATGTTGGCAATGTCTGTGGGTTCAGTGATTTTTGTATCATTTTGGACTAATTCTGAGCATATCCGGGAGTTTCCACCCAGGTTCCTAACATAGCTGAAAAAGGCCTTATGATTGTCCTTTGAATCCATGGCAATTTTTCTCTCAAAATTGGCCTTAGTTGATTTTATGAGTGCTCGTATTTTTTTACTAATAATGATCAGGGGTGACTTCCCTTTTATGGATTTTGTTCTATCATGTAATAGCTTTCTCCTCTTATTGTAAAGTTTGTTAATGGCTGGGGTCCACCAGACTGGACGTTTGCCCTTTGTGGAAAGAGTCTTGGTTTTATTTGGGATTGCCTGATCCATGCAGTCCTGGAGGTGTTCATAGAAGGCATTTGTAAGGGCTTCCGCAGCTTGGGTTGTGGTTTCCACTGGCTCAGGGGCCTTGAAGGATACCACACCAGTCTTGAGTAGTGTGAAGTTTGCTTTAGTGAAGTTCTTCACTATGGTCTTTTTTGTTTGGGGGGGGCGGGGGATGTGGATTTCCAGTGAGATTAGTTTATGATCAGATCTCACCAATGAGGGATATACTTCCGGTGTGGAGCATTTTGTCCCCATGTTTGTGACAATGAGATCTAGTATATTTTCTCCTCTCATGGGAACAGTGACTAGCTGTTCCATGGCATTTGAATTTATGAACTCCAGGAACCATTGGGCTAGAAAGTTAGGGCTTGAGTAATGTTCCCAGTCTATATTCGGGTAGTTGAAGTCACCCAATATGATGGTGTTTGGAGATACATTTACACCCTCCAGTGTCTTCAGGAAGGCTGTGTGGGGTTCCTGAGTTTGAGAGGGTGGCCTGTAGCATGCTACAATTTGTAGAGCAGTTTTGCCTATGGTTAGTTGCACCTGGATGGTTTCCGAAGCTTGGAGCGTTGCCACCAACCTGGAGGTGTGGGTATCCTTTATGAATATAGATACACCCCTCCTTTTGTGGTGTGGTCCGGGTTTTGGGGCGGAGCATGATATGAGGTAAAACCTAATAGTGCGGGTGCTCTCAGGAGCCTTGAACCAGGTTTCAGTTACAGCACAGACATCGATGTTCTCCATACTGAGAAGGGCCTCGAGTGCGTGCATTTTGAGATTTAGACTTCTGGCATTGAGCAGCATTACCCTCAGTTTCTTCCCATTTTTGTTTTCTAGGGTGGTAGGTTTAGAATTTGAGCCTTGCCTAAAAAAGGCACTATGGGGGTGGCAAGAGCCTTAGCCAATATCTGGAATCCCAGGGGTGACAGGTGCAAGCCATCCCTTGTGAAGCAGCGTGGCTTGTCAAGCATGTCATCCCAGGCAGACAGACACTGGATCCCCTTTGAATGACACCAGACATTAAGCCAATTATTAAAGCTGATCATCTTGTCTCTATATTGTGGCATCATTCTTGGTGAAGGAAGGATACTGCTCAGGGTTAGGGTCATACCTGCCTGGGCTACATAATCAGAGAGCTCCTCTATGTCTCTTTTCATGTAGTCCAGGAGGTGCGTCTCAGGTCGTTCACACCAGCATGGACAATGACTGTGTCATATTTGTACTTGCCGTGGAGTGACCAGTGCTTGTGTTATGTGGCGGATTCTAGCCGATAGGCAGCTTACTGTGACCCTCTCCTTGTTCAGCCTGGTGAGTGGGACGTCAGTGTGTCTGACTATGGAGTCACCTATGACAAGTATGTTTGGTGTTGTATATGGCCTTAAGGGCTGTGACTGCTTTGCACACTGCTTATGTGGTTTATGTGTTGCTTGTGGGGTGTCTTGAGGTAGCAGTTGTTTGGGTGTCTGCTTTGGATGCCTCTGCTGTTTAGGTAAATTTTTACTCAGAGCCTCAGAGTATGTCTTTGTGTGTTTATGTGTTTGATTCAGTGGAGTGGTAGCATTATGTGAGGCTGGTTTTATGGTGTGTGTAGTTGCCTTCTCCTCCTGTCTGGTCTTGCCAGTCCTGAGTTGAGAGAGCTCAGCCTCCAGTTTGGCTAAATAGCTGCATCTCTCAAGTATTTGTGTTATGTGGGAGGAGGAGAGGGTTGTCTGTGTACATGAGGCAGTTATAACATTGCCTCAAGATTCCCAGATTCACCAGCTGGACCGAAGAGGAGATTGATAACTGACCTTTGGACATGCTAGAATAATATTGGGAAATCCTTAATTGAAAACAAGGGCCAGTGGGGAGTGAGGGTGTAGTGCTTTTAATTTTTAGTGCTGACTTATATAATTGCTTTAGTGAGCAAGTGCCAGGTAACTTAAGTGCAATGTGTTACAAGTAACTAAATGCAAAAACGACAAACAGTAACTTTCTTTCAAGTGAAACAAGGAAATAAGTACAGTAAGCAATGCAGATATCACTAGTGATCCACAGAAGCGCTGAGAAGTTGTGTATTAGGTGGAATTAGCTTCCAGGGAAATAACAAGCAAACAAACACCAAGCATATAAACAAAGCTAGATTCAGCAGGCCTGGATCTAGTCTATGCTAGAGCAAACAAGGTGTACCAATTTCAGTAAGATACAGTTCAAATATTCAGGCACTATAAACCTTTAACCAGAAATTCCCAGCTCAGAAGGGCAGAGTCCAGCCTCTTCTCCCACAAGAGTGCAGACCACGAACCTTCTTAATGTAAAATAACTGGCCTGAAGCCCAAGTGCCTAAACCAGAACTAATACACTTGGACACTGGGCTCTCAATCAGCAGTTCCCAACTTAGAAGGATGAAAGCTACCTGTCCTGCCACCACAGTGCTTGCCACAAACCTTCCTAATGTAAAACAAGTGGTCTGAAGCCCAAGTGCTTAATCCAAAAGACTTGAATGATAGCTACACTTTAATCAAGTTACAACCAAGCAGTAATAAATACCATTGAATACTTTAGAGAATGTCTGGATTAGTGCTCAAGTTACACAAACAAAGCTAGATCCAGCAAGCCCAAATCCAGTCTATGCCACAGCAAACAAAGTACCAACTTCAGTAAGAAACAGTTCAGATATGCATGCACTATAAGCCTTTAACCAGAAATTCCCAGCTCAGAAGGGCAGAGTCCAGCCTCTCCTCCCACAAGAGTGCAGACCACGAACCCTCTTAATGTAAAATAACTGGCTTGAAAGCCCAAGTGCTTAAACCAGAATTAATACACTTTTAGAATAACAGACACTGAGCCCTCAATCAGCAGTTCTCAACCTAGAAGGATGTAAGCTACCTGTTCTGCCACAACAGTGCAGACCACAAACCCTCTCAGTGCAAAACAACTAACTGGTCCGAAGCCCAAGTGTTTAAACCAAAAGGCTTAGAATGAGTTACACCAAGCAGTAATAAATACAATTGAGTATTTTTAAGATGATGCAAAAGTAAAATGAAGTAGGTAGAAACACAAGTACAGTAGAAGCAGATGAAATTTATATATATATATATATATATATATATATATATATATATATATATATATATATATATATATATATATATATAAAGATATATGTATATATATTATATATATATATATATATGTGTAACTACACATACACACACAGAGGTATGTATAGGAAAATACATATTTAGAGGGTGCACACCATACGGAACAGCCAGTATGCCTACAGTTGCCACCTTACCAACTGGACACTGTATGAGTCACCCACACAAAAGACAATTGTTGCTGAAACATATACCCACAGAGAGGTCAAAGGTTTGCATACATGAGAAAGCTTTATTTGTGTACTATTACAGTTGCATATGCCATGTCAAATAGCTGTTTAGACTCTGTAATAAATATAAACAGACTAATGCAACTCTCAAACAGATCAATTAGTACAGTATTCCGGAAAGCATAACATATGTTGCTGTTCAGGCCAAGGCCTTCAAGTAGTACAACAGTAAAGTCAGATTGGGCCACAGAATAACAATCAATCACCAATGAGTAATGCAAAAGTATTGTCCAGAAGCCTCTATCTACACTCTGTACACAATCCCTAGGGGGGTAAAGACTTCAGTTGACACAATGTGGATGTATCTGTTACATAACAAGCAAAACTGAAACCATCACAATCACACTGACAAACAGAACAGTCTGTATAGCAGAAAGCAGTAGGCCTGCATTTACCCAAGGTGAATTGTATGGTAATGTACAACCAGATACCTTATGGCAACTTACCCCTGATACCTCTCACATGTTGTAACAGCCTAGGTTAGTTATGGTGCACCCCCCTATAGTCTGACATGCAGGGGCATATACCACTGTTACATACACTGACCTCGGGACTGCATAAGGGCAAGCATGTATTGTGCAGATGAAGCCCACACATATATGGACCCAACCCCACAATATGTGTGGGGGTCACAACAGCAGTGGAATGATGGCAGGAATAGTAGCATGACATATTCGCAGGCCACTACATAACAACTCCTGACAGCATGTCATACGGACAAAGCCTGATATGTAGGTGGAGGACAGAGGCTGGAACACAGGCCCATATGTGAAATAGTGTTGTCATACACTAAGCAGGTCGCTGGTGTTACAGGATAGTCTGCAACATACCCTTAGTCAGGAATATGAAGTCAGAAACACAAATGGATGTAACCATGTACTGATAGCACTCAACACACACACTGCCAGTGATATATCTGACACAAGACCTGTGTGGTGGACAGGCAAACCATAATAAGCACACCTCTGGCCATAAAGTAGATAGGCACACAGTTCAGAGCTATGCAGACAGACTGAAGTCCATGTTAAACTAGTATGTACACACAAACCCTGTAACACTGGTGCTATAAAATGCATACAACAACATTACTCACACTCTGTTTGTAGTTCTGGAAGCGCATACAAATATGTAGCTGGCCTAAGTGTGCAAGCTCTCCTTGTAAGAGGTATTGCTACCTGCTGTCTGTAACACTGCTGCCCACACACAGGTAGGATGTCCACCATACAGGAACGGTAAAGCGACAACGCCCACATGATGAAGGGAATTATAGTAGTCAGTTGCCATGACAGTGGTAATTGGAAGTACTACACAGCATGCTGCATGCATGTAGGAAGTGAAGGCCATTGATTGGTGCAGAGGCCATCACCTGGCCATGTGCATCACCTACAAAAGCCATGTTGCAATCTATTCCAAGCAGCTCAATGCATTTACTGGAGAGAGAGAGAGAGAGATGGAGAGAGGAAGAGAGAAAGAGAAAACAGAAAATAGATCCAGAACCAAAACCACGACCACAACCAAACCAAAAACAGAAAAACAGGAAACAGGCTAAGGCCATAGCCAAGGAGAAAAATAAACCTCCTACAAGGACACCATCCACAACAGACCTCATTCCTACAACAGATATGTGAAGTATAGATGCATGTAATTGACTGTAGCACTTGGTCCATAATACCAGGGTAGATGATGTGGAATGACATATATGTGCCAGCAGGTGTTGCTGTTGTAATGGTGTTCAGCTGAACAACTGCTATGGACATTAGACTCTGTCCCTGTGGGTAATGGGCCATACCCGTCAACTGTACAGAGCAGCACTGACTGACAAGATGTAAGCCAACATAGTGTGTGTTGTGTAATGGAAAGGATGTATATTACTGTGGCCAATAGCTGGTGGTGGAAGTAATCCCATAATGATGGACACATGGGTTCCAGAGCCCATCAAATGCAGGACACTCAGGTTAACATGTATTGCTGCATGCTGAAATGCCATAGGTGTGTAGTAGGCTTACCTGCAATCTGCCTCTATATATAGCCCCCTAATGTTAGGCTGTGTCCATATGTGTCAACTGTCTGTGTCGTAGCATGCCAGAACAGTGCAGCTGTGCAGGAAGGAGAGTTAGAGATTCAAAAACGAACAGTGAATTCTCGGTTACACGAAAGTGCACTTAAGCAAAAGTACACTTCCGTGAAGAATGATTCAACGAACTGTTAAGGAACACAGGTGCCGAAGCACACTACAGTGGGGAAAGGGAATTTATGTGTTTCTCCACTGTAGTGCAATCTAGGAGTTGGTATATTTAAGTAGGGGAGTGTGGGGGGGCACAGCCCCCACATGGGGGGGGGGCCAGGAGGGCTTGCACACCTGCAAAAACAATGTTACTGTGTTCTTTATCAGTTTGTTGAACTGATGTTCGCAGAAGTGCACTTTCATTGAAGTGCACTTTCGCGTAACCATGGGTCTACTGTTTATATTCGAAGAAGTGAGTTTTCGAATATATACAGTACACCCATATATATATATATATATATATATATATATATATATATATATATATATATATATATATACACATGTATGTCTACAGATATAGACATATTTACATAAACACATATATACAACATAATATATATTTACATATATATATATATATATATATATATATATATATATATATGCGCATGTCTACATATAAACAAACATACACACACATATATGTATGTAAATACATGTCCCCTATATTACCGCCACAGTACTGCATGCTATGTGTGAGGGAACAGGACACATAGCAATACACACAGATATATACTGCTGTAAGTGTGTGCCCCATGGATGGGTATGTCACATGTGAACCCCTTGTTGGGACCACATTGCCTTTGTCTGTGAAGTAGGGAATGGGAATATGGGGAAGGAAAGCAGGTATATTTGTGAAGGTGGTTTGGATAGGTAGATATAGAGGATAGCCTACGTGAGTGGTATATGACATATGTGGTGAGTAAACACACTGGATGGTGTGTGTGGTATGCAATGTGGAAGCTCCATGAGCCCTCATATGGAAAGAATGGGAACAAGGCCCACACCCATTGCTACTCACAACAGCAGTCCACGGGCCTGAAGGTGCCTGGCCTGAAGGCTGAGCAGGAGAAGTGTGTGGACCCTATGAATGTGTACTGGGTGCTACAAGGCACTGTAGCACATCCCACAAGTGTATGTGGAGCCCCCTATGGAACAGACCCTAGACCTGACCTTGGGTGACAGGATCATGTCTGTGTGTGTCCCCGGGGGGGGGACAACATTCCCTGAGGTGGTTCCACCTGAAGGTAGGTCCCACATGTGATGTGGCCTGGTAACTTGGCCAGATGAGGTGGGAAAGGTGGTTCTGCTGGCAACTATTCCCTAAACATGCTATTGAGTCACTGTTATAGAACATATGCAGGTAGTAATAGTCCACACAGTCCCGGAACATGTCCAACAGCATGCATAGATATCCCCAATAACACAGAATGACAGATGTGCAGCAATCACATAGCAAGCATACCACATGCATATATGGAACCACAGTGGACCTGACACTGGCATGCAGGTGAAATAATCCGTAATAACATGCCAGCAATGATAGTGTCCACACAGGGAACATGGCTACAAACACATAGCACAAAGTGTTTTACAATACAATATATGTCCCAATGGTAGGTACGCTGTAGCCATACCTATTGATTTGTGTGAACAGTTTGTTGTCGCTGATATGGTGGGGGTGACAGAGATGTGTATTAAGAACTATGGTAACCTTGCTGTATGAGTTGCTCAGACCTGTTTCCATCTTTATGTCTTTCAGGCAAGATGTCCCGTGGCCATCTACCCACGTATTCAGTAGCGGAAAATGAGGTTGTGTTGAACCACCTAATACAGCACTATCCAGTTCTGTTTGGCAGAGCTACAAATGAGCAGCAGGAGCGGACCACCCTGTGGAACGATCTAGTCCACAGGGTCAATGATGTCAGCCTGCATAACCACAGTTATGAGCTGGTCCGGCATCATTATTCTGACCTGCTTTGCAATGCCCGTCAGCATGCTGCTGCAGTCTGAGGGATCACCTCGCAACAGAGGGAGTCATGCCATCCATCCCCTCTAACATGTGTTGAGGAGCTCCTTGCCAGCCTTGTGGCACCTGCCCACCCACACACACAACTGGCAGAGACCATTGTGGAGGTGGGTGCTACCCACACACCAGCTGAGGAGTGTGCAGGTAAGGCCAAAGGGCACATCAGTAGACCACTGTTGCATATGCATCCGCATCTGTACAGGTAGATCATGCATATGTGAGATGTCATATATATAGTCTGTTGCTGCGTAGTAATAATAAACAGATGTGCATAAGTGGTAGTATTGTGGACTTGTACTGTTGATGTACAGTAATGCTGCACTCACCCTGTAGCAATGCCACAGCTGTGGCCACTGACATCGTATCTCTCACAGTCTTATGTAGGTCCCACTGCTATACCACCGAGGCAGCAGCCTGTAGCTGGTGAGTATGGGTTATGTTGATGCTTGCCAATACACCAGGCATGTAATGGTTATGGTATATTCCATGCACACATCTAACACACCTACCCATAATGCATGCCATACATGTTCATGTATTGTTACTGTTAAATACACTGCATCACAGTGGTGACCATGATGGGGTTTCTGAAGGGTATGTCAGACACCTGCAAGATAACTAACATCCTGTCATTGCATAATGTGTCCACACAGATGAACATAATGGTGGGATACATGGCCTACAGTAGGGGCATGTGTGAAACATCACCCTTATGGAGTGCAACAACAGTCTATAAACCAGTATTACAGTGACAACTGTTACAGATATACACTATGGCATAACATAATACTGTGATCCACATTATTAGCTGGGACTAGGCTGTAACACATGGTGTTCAGTGTATGGGACACTGCAAACTGACACACATATGTAGGCCATACTTGTAAAGCATCTGCAAAAAGGCTGAAGTTGAAGAGGGTGTGTCAGCATGACCCACCAGTGCACTGCAGCAGGGATCCTAAGGATGCTAAGAATGGCTGTATCTGCACACAGTCATGTTCAGGAACTGTGGCAAACATAACCCTACCCCCACAGCAATAGTGGCAGCAGTGTGTGAACACCAAGGGATGTGCACATGAGTAGACATTGCAATCATGCAGAGTTGGGGGACATGTGTAGGGCAGACTGGCCATATACTGGCAAATGCAGATGGCCCATGCTAGTATACCCCTGCCAGGAATAGTGACTGCTATAGTACACATAACAATAGGTGCAACAAACCGTCATGATAAGGGCATGCACACATATGCACCCACGGAGTGTATGCAACTCTGTTAGCATCAGCACACCTAACACATTTCATAGACACTCCATGTGAATGTACAGGACATATGTCACATATCAGGCTCATGTAGTTTTAATATATGCGGTGATGTGGTCCCATGGCAGATCAAGGAAGAGTGCGTCATAGCAATAAGGGTGTGTACACTCCCCATGGCCACAGTACAGTCTGACAGTTGTCAGTGTCATAGTATTGGATTGGTCATACATGCACCACTGATGTTGAGATCTGTAAACCAGACATCAGGCATGCACAAATTAAATCTGTCCACATATCATCCCAGGTATGTGTTGCTGAAAAACATAGTGGCTGTGAGCATTAGAGCAGACATAATAAGCAAAGACAGTATCCGCCACAGAATCCAGACACCAAGCAATAGTTGTTTAAAATGTATAAATACAAAATGTACCTGACCATGTCTTGTAAAGATATTTTATTATAAGTGTGAATGTGTATATTGTGGCAGTTAGATTACTATAAAAATGTGTATGTCCTTTAAATTAATTAATTATAGTCTGGCCCTTCTAAGTTTTAAAACTGGCTTGATACTAATAGTGTCATATCTTTACAAGACATGGTCAGGTACATTTTGTATTTTTTACATTTTATATGGTAAAGATAAATATTGGTAATAAGAGGAAAATGTGGGGGGAGGGATGGGGTGGAAGGGGTAGGGAAATACATAATTTGCATTATTTGGTCTATTTCATGTTTTTATAAATTTTAGTGTATGTGTGTGTAATGAAATGGCATTAGATAGCTTCAAGTTTAAAACTCAGGTAAAAGACTCATTGTTATTTGTAATTATATTTATATGTACTGGTTTTCTAGTTTAAACAAACGACAAACTTAAAGATTGGTATATAACATACAGAGAATAACAATGGTAACTGAATGTTAGTGTTTAACATTGATTTATAAGAGTCCTATTTATTTGTGACAATTGTTTAATTAAACACAAGTTATGCGGCTTAATTGGAGCCTAGCAACTATTTAAACAGTTGTGTGCAAACAGAAGAACTACTTGAGAAAGCTCGGAACATCCGAGTGAAAGCGCTTGTGGATATTCTTTTTGTCTTTCGTTTGGATTAAAAGATTTATACATTTTAAACAACTATTGCTTGGTGTCTGGATTCCGTAGCGGATACTGTCTTTGCTTCTTGGTCTGTTTTTTTACAATCGTTTTGGTTGGCTTTGTGGGTGCGTCATGGCTGCGGAAGCTGATACCTTCAACCCGGTGGATACACCAGAAATTTTAAACAGCAACGGTCCAGAAACTCGAGTAGAGTTTAACCGGGTTTTGGCTGCATTAGCCGAGATCACAGGGCTTCTGAAAGGAGCCAATTCAGGATCTAATACTCCTACAGTGAACCAGCAGCACGCAGCACAAAAAGAAAAAAGCTCATTCGGAGCTAGCGGTGATCAGAACACCGCGTTTTCTTTACCAAATTGTGGTCAGAACAACACGAGCAATGTCAGGTCGAAACATAATGAAGGAAACGACCGAGCAGACAGACAAGACATTATAGAGAAGTCAAAGACTTCAAAAACGGACAAAAGACAGCATCGTAACAAGGACTTCAGCTTTACAAGCTGGGCAGAGCAACAATTTTCTTTTCATAAAGGTACTGTTGTTACAAATTGTTCAGTAATGATAGAAAATGAATTTGACAATTTCAAAAAGAAATTGTATGCTTTGAAAAACAACCAATTGGACGCTGATTATTTAAAAGAATGTATAAAGGTGAAACGCATACCTAAGGGTTTGCGACTATTTAAATTCCCAAACAATGTTCAAAGTGGGACACAGTATTATCAAAAATTGTGTGGAATTTTTGACCGAGCAGGGTTAGAATTATTATGTGTTATGGTCGAAGAATATGAATCTAAACAGAATGTATTAATGAATGATTTAAACACACTAAATAATAATATTATTTCTGATGAAAACTTTGGTACAGTTAAATTGGAATACAATAAGGCATTTGAAGATGTTGACATGTTTTGTAACAAGGTTATCTACAGGAAATTGCGTAAACTGGAGAGAGATCTCAATGAATATAGGGTGGGTCTGGCTTACCCCTTACATAAACCATTTAGGGCCGAAGGACAAAATACCAACAAAGAGGGGAATCAAACCCCGAGTAACAATTGGGCCAATGAACCCCCTAGGAGAAGTGCAAGGTTAGCGCAAAAGGAGCGTAAAGGGTCCACACAGGATTTTTATCAACACCCCGGGAGACCAATGGGGTGGAGACAAAATCAAGCCCGCAGTTGGGACACTTAGGTCAAAAAGAAATCTGTTACTTATTAGGTAACAGTAAAGAACACACTGATATTGAAAGTATTGGAAACAATGGGAATAAGGGAGAAGCAATTGTTAACACTACACATGGGGCATGTAAGTTACACGTCAGGTCCAAATTCACTATTTACAATTATACAGAGATAATTCCTGACGACATTGCCTTCAATGTGTTTACAAAGGGTTTCCATTTTGTCCCTAACAGAAAGTGCAATTTACCTTCCACCCTAATTGATTTAAAACTCTTTACCAGGAGCCTTAATTTACAGTATCTTTTCAAACAGCAAGCACAGAATCATTCTGGGTTAGATAGGAAGAGTCTATTCAACCCCCCAATGCACCTTTTGATCAAACTGTTTGAACAATTAGTGGAAACTGAACTTAGGGCTTTACCACATATAAGAACAGAGAAAGACAACTTAAAACAAGTTGAAATGGATTTCATTGAAACATTGAAAAGGGACAACATAAGGGTGATGAAACCGGACAAGGGTGGGGGTATCGTTCTCATGTATAACAGCAATTATGAGGAACACCTCCACCAAATGCTCCATAATGATGAACAATACATGATGGTGTCTAAAAATGAAGTCAATATATCCTTGGCCAAAATTAAATACGCTTTGAATGATTACTTGCTTCAGGGTGTCATCAGTGAAAAATCCTTTAACTTCTTGCATGTTCCCAAGCCTAAGCTTCCATTAATATTTGGAATCCCAAAAACACACAAAGGGACAGACCCATTATTATTCAGACCAATAGTAGCTGGCAGTGGTAGTATTACTGAACCATTAGCTAAATTTGTAGACTTTGTAACCAAAAAGTACATGCATTTACTGAAACACGTGTGCAAAGACTCATGGGAGTTTTTGAAAAGTGTACCCTGTGACAGTTTTGACCCAGATCTTCTAATGTCAACGATTGACATCAAGGATTTGTTCCCAAGTATACCACATGAAACAGGGTTGCAGTGGTTTAGTGATTTTTTCATTCAAGAAACTGATCTAAACGGGAACTTAATAAACCTGATGGTAGAATTTATGACCATTATACTAGAGAACAACTTGGTGTTTTTTAATGGCGAACCTTTTAAACAACTTAAAGGAGTGGCAATGGGGGCACCATGTGCTAGTATTTATGCAAATGTGATACTCCATAGATGGGAGTCAGAATTTGTATTTACGTCGCCCTGGGATTGCCACATACTTTTCTATAGGAGATTTTTGGATGACATTTGCATTTTGTGGAAAGGAACACAAGATTCATTGTTAGACTTTTTGGTACACATCAACAACTCTACATCTTTTCTTAGGTTTACACATACAATAACAACAAATGAACTGCACTATCTGGATGTTAATCTCTACAAAGATTATGCCAAGAAAACTTTTCAATCAAAAATTCATAGAAAAGATTCATTTTCGAATTCATTTTTACACTTTCATAGTGCACACCCTTTTTCACAGAAAAAGGGCATTCTTAAAGGACAACTAATTAGAGCGTCCAGAATGTGCAGTACAGAGGTGGACTTTTTGAGTGAAGTTAAAACACTGCAGCACATGTTTTTAGAAAGAGGTTACCCTCTGGATTTATTTAAGGTACTAGTTAAAGAAGTAATGGACAAAAGAAACACAATATATTACCCATTGGTGGGGAAGAGACATACAGACAGTGAAGTGATGGTTACTAAACAGAACAAATTCACTGGTCCTAAATTCACTTACACATATTGTGACCAAGCCCCTGAAATAGAAAGGGTTATTGGTAAATTCTGGCCAGTACTTATGTCCCACGAAGAATTAAAGAACACATTACCACACAAACCAAGATTTATTAAAAAGAAGGGAATAAATCTCAAGGAGATTTTTGAAAGGAAAAGAAGAGACAGAAGTGTAACAAAGAAATTGGGTACTTACAAATGCGGAGCTTGTCACTAATGTCATGCAATCGTAGATGACACAGGGGTATACTTACCTTCTAGAAAAATAAGGATAAAATCCCCTACATATTTTACATGTAATTCTAAGGGGGTTATATATCTGGTGGTATGCACGGTCTGCAAAAGTTTTTATATTGGTAAGACGGAAAGGGAACTTAGAAAAAGAATGTATGAGCATTTCTACGAAATAGCGAAGAACAAAGAAACTAATGCACTATACAAACATTCCCTTGTATGTCCAGACCACAATTTTAAATTTATGGTAGTTGATCAGGTAGAACACGAGGTCCGAGGGGGGGACTGGGAGTCCACTCTCGAGTATAAAGAGTTAATATGGCAGTTAAGATTAGATGCCAGCAGCTGGCCGGGTTTAAATGACACTATTAGTATCAAGCCAGTTTTAAAACTTAGAAGGGCCAGACTATAATTAATTAATTTAAAGGACATACACATTTTTATAGTAATCTAACTGCCACAATATACACATTCACACTTATAATAAAATATCTTTACAAGACATGGTCAGGTACATTTTGTATTTTTTACATTTTATATGGTAAAGATAAATATTGGTAATAAGAGGAAAATGTGGGGGGAGGGATGGGATGGAAGGGGTAGGGAAATACATAATTTGCATTATTTGGTCTATTTCATGTTTTTATAAATTTTAGTGTATGTGTGTGTAATGAAATGGCATTAGATAGCTTCAAGTTTAAAACTCAGGTAAAAGACTCATTGTTATTTGTAATTACATTTATATGTACTGGTTTTCTAGTTTAAACAAATGACAAACTTAAAGATTGGTATATAACATACAGAGAATAACAATGGTAACTGAATGTTAGTGTTTAACATTGATTTATAAGAGTCCTATTTATTTGTGACAATTGTTTAATTAAACACAAGTTATGCGGCTTAATTGGAGCCTAGCAACTATTTAAACAGTTGTGTGCAAACAGAAGAACTACTTGAGAAAGCTCGGAACATCCGAGTGAAAGCGCTTGTGGATATTCTTTTTGTCTTTCGTTTGGAATAAAAGATTTATACATTTTAAACAACTATTGCTTGGTGTCTGGATTTCGTGGCGGATACTGTCTTTGCTTCTTGGTCTGTGTTTTTACAATCGTTTTAGCAGACATAATAACCAAATGTTCGTATCCAGCGGTGTAAATCCCCCTCTGTTCAGAAACCAAACAGTAAAGAACAAGCCAAATATAAAGGCAGAGAGGTAACCAAGGCTTCTCAATAATCCATTCATAAAGTGCCTATATCTGCAACTGGGATGTTTTCCAAGAACCAAGCTTAGATGTAAAAGCAAAAGAATTTATTTAATAAAATTGTTGTCGGTAAGCGCTTTCACATTTGCTGCCTCAGACCATTAATATTCAAAAAATCAGTCTGCTCCTTTTATAGTAGTCATGTGTTTCATCTTAATCGAAAAACAAGCACAGTTCCTAAAAGCACAATGCCCAGCACAAAAGGCACTAGTAGACACGTCAGGTAATCCCAATAGTTTATTGCACAACAAGGTTAAGCGCTTTCATCACAACGTGACTTCTTCAGAACACTAGTAATCACTCTCCAAATACTTTTATATGACTACATCACATGACTCTTAACAAATGACACCTGACTACTATTCAACTTACAAAATTACTAAATTACCAAATAAACGTGCTACAGAACACACTGACACAAAAATGCATTCCCCCTGTAATACATACATATTTGATATACAATTATTATAACACATTTCTTTAAAACACATTTCTTTAAAAAAACATATTTTTAAAAAAACACTTTAAAAACATACATGCAGATTTTATATTAATCCTAAGGTGCTGATGCTTAAATCTCCATCAGGATGAAAATATTTGCATTTCCACAACAGTTAATATGTATTATACTCAACTGTATAGTGGTTAATAAAATGAAATAAGGTATAAATAACTTCCTCTATTAAAAACTCATACTGCCTGAGCCTACCCTATATTGTTCAAAATTGGTTTAATTGATATGTGTTCGTTGATCCCCGGGTATTCAGAGGCATTTAACTTAATTTGCCACTTAACCTCTCTATCACAGACTTTCTTTTTTATGTCTCCCCCTCTTACATTTTCTTGGACGTGTTCAAGTATGCCAAATTTAAACTTAGAACATTCTTCATTATCTCTCAAATGTTTCCACAGGGCGTTATTTTCATCTTTTTTCCTTATACTGTAATAGTGATCGTAAATTCTGTTGCGTAGGCACCTGTTGGTCATTCCAACATAGAAACCTGGACATTTGGAACACATAGCCAAATACACTAAATTTTTGCTCCTACAATTTCCCCTATGAAAACTGATTTTGGCTTTATTAAAGTTTTGTAAAGTGACAGTTTCTTCCTCACAAATATATTGGCATTGCTGACAGGTGCCACATCTTCTTGTCCCCTTGCGTGTCTTACTTAATTTATTGTTATCTTTCCTTTCCAAAAGACTTTTCATATTGTACCCATTCTTATAGACGAAGCAGGGCTCCTTCCCCACTACTCTCAGAACTTCACCGTCAGCATGCAACACTTTCCAATTTCTCTGTAAAATTTCCTTAATATCTCCACTATATTTGGAATGTTGTATAACACAGGCCCTTTTGAATTTACTACTATCAACTTCCTGACTTGCTACCTGATCATCACACTCATACTCTGTACCTTGTTTATTCCCCAGTAAAGGCTTATACTTTTTTCCCCACTCTTTGATGACATATTCACTGATGTCCTCAATCAACTTCACAGGGTAACCCCTCTCCCTGAAAAATTCTTTCACCTTAAACATTTCATCCACAACTTCATTCTCTTGAGACGTCATCTGAGCCACCCTAATGCATTGCCCTTTTATAATATTTATAATATTTTTTTGGGCCATTGGGTGACTGCTAGAATAATGCAAGTATGAGTTGCTGAATGTTTCTTTTCTATATATGTTAGATTTAAACTTCCCGTCATCGATCGTAATCCTAACATCCAAGTATGGTATAGTTACCTTGTCCTTATTAAAAGTAAATTTGAAGTTCTCACTACATGTGTTCAAATATGCACAAAATTCTGTCAACTCCTCACTGTTACCCTTCCACAATACAAAAATATCGTCCAAAAATCTTAGGTAACATGTAATATACCTGTACCATTTAGATTTGAAGACAAATTCTTTTTCCCAATCGAATACCACCATATTCGCATATATGGGGGCACACGCTGCCCCCATAGCAACTCCCTTAATTTGCTGGTGGTATTCCCCTTCAAAGTAGATGTAATTGTGCGCCAATACTGTCTCCATTAGTTCTAACAATAGAATACTTTTCTCATTTGATGTCACCCCCAAGCTGTTCATACTCTCATGAAACCTATATAGGCCCTCCTCCTTAGGTATATTCGAAAAAAGGTCTATGACATCAATAGTCACTAACCATTCAACCCCTATCAACAACTCAGGTTGTAATCTACTAAGAAAGTCCCAAGAATCATATACCAAATGTGGTATTTTCCGCAATGCTGGTTTAAGCCATTTGTCAATTACCCTTCCCATAGGGAAAGTTTTCGCCTGACTCCCTGAGATTATTGGCCTAAAAGGAGGATCCTGTACACTCTTATGGACCTTGGGGATGCCTACAATGGTACCTATTATAGGGTGTTCTATCTTCAAAAATTTATATAGTTCGTTACTAATCCTTTCTTCCACTAAAAAATCTTCTAACATTATGTCCACTTTATGATACCCTATATTTACTTAGTTTCTAGATGATACCTTGTATTTGCCAGATTTTAGCAACAATTCCATGATTTTATTTTTGTAATCACTATAATAGTACAGCACTACCCCACCCCCCTTGTCCGGTTTCATAATCCGGATTCTGTTGTCCCCCTGCATCTCTTTCAATGTATTATGTTCTTCATAAGTTAAATTAAATCTTGATCCTACATTACTATGCTTACTATACTTGTACAGATCATTGATCACCAATTTCTCATAAACTTCCAATATACTGTTCAGGGGGGGTGTGTATGTGCTCCTAGTACTAAACTCTTTAGGTACATATGTGGTACCGTCGAACTTCACACTTAAATTCAATTTCCTAATATACTTCTTGACATCAAGTATACAGTCAACCAAGTTAAAGGTCCCTTCGGGAATGAATTTCATCCCCTTAGAGAACAATGTGAAGTGTTCTTTCTTCAGTGTCACATCAGTGTAATTGTATATGTGGAAATTGTCGTATGAGCTTACTATCTCATTGATCTTGACAATCTTGAGGTGGTTGTTTTCAGGGATAAACCCCAACATGTGTTGTGGTTGAAATTGTGGGGTGGGTCTTGCCCTCTCCTTCCCCCCATATGTTGTCCGCCCGCTCTCGGATACCCCATATGGTCCCCTTCCCACTCTTGATGTCTCTCTAAAAAAGCTTCACCAAATGTTTTCCCCTCATAATGGTTATAATGGTTGTCCTTGTGTTTGTAATTGTTATACCTCATAGGACCCTGATAACCATGATTTACCCCCCCATTGAACCCACCCTTCCTACCTCCCTTGAAATTGTTCTGCTGGTAACTGTTACTGCTCTTTTCCCACATATACACGTCACCTTTTCTATACTGCTCTATATCCCTATTAAGTTTGTTGCATTTCCATTCATACTGTTTTTCAATAATTCCAGCCACCCAGCTAAACTGGGATTCGTAATACAATTCGAATTCCTCAAACATCAAATCATGGACAATTGTGTCATTCAAATCATCCAACTCGTTTAGTAACAAACAAATTCTTTTATCATTACATTCCATTATAAATTTTATAAATGAAAACCCAAAGCCGTCAAATAATTTGTTACATTCATGTTTACTGCTTTCATCCATTGTGACCCCCATAGGGGTCTTGAAGAACCGCAACCCCATAGGCACTACTTTATTGTCCAGACATTTCTTCAAATAGTTATTGTCCAGTTGTAGGCTTTTCAAAGCTTTAAGCTTTTTACCAAACAAAAAAAATAGTATCTTTTAAACTTTTATCAACTATTCTACCATCATGTGCATTTTTGTTTACTGCATCTCTCCCGTTGACTCCAAACTCAAACTGACCCTCTAAAAAGGTATAGTAGTTATATCGCGCATGAGGAGTGTGAGAAAAAGTTTGTTTAACAGTACCTTTGTCTCTCCCTTGCGCCGTGAAGGCGTACGTCTTTTTAGGGACAGTTCGTTTTGGCCTTGCTCTCGACACATGTAAAACCCCTTCCGATCCGTTCCTACTGGCTCCTGGTACTGATTTATCTTGTCCAAGGTCCTCGGAACGCGGTCTACTTTATTTAATAAATTTGTTGTCGGTAAGCGCTTTCACATTTGCTTCCTCAGACCGTTAACATTCAAAAAATCAGTCTGCTCCTTTTATAGTAGTCATGTGTTTCATCTTATCAAACTTTAAAGTGATACAAACCAGATTATTGAAAGTTTCATTAAGGAAGGTTCAGTGTCATAACATTTCTATATTAGATAGAGTAAATTCATATCTATAAAGAATTTACTAGGTACACATCATTCAATACTTACTAAAACATACTAATATATAATGTTTGTTGCTAGAAAAGCATATCTAAATAATAATAATTACTACAGCATTTAGAAGCATTAACTGTTGCATGAAGCTCAATAAATAAAATATTTAAATAAAATTTTTCAGTATGTACTATAAATACATTAAACTGTGTTATTCTACGTATACCATTCATGTATAAAACTATCAAAAACATTATAAGTATGCTAATCATGCAAAACAATATTCACAGAACTAGTAGAAGTCGCTAATCGTCAAGAACACAAGTTAAAAAAGTCAGCAATTGACAAATTACGTACATTTATAACAAATATCTTTAAAATACTTTAAAGGCATTTATAAAGGCCTATCATTATATATTTACACTAAAGCCTAACTAAACATAGATATACGGGTTGTTAGTATTGTAAATAGCACTTATTTAAGGCGTCTGGCTCTTAACACTGGTCGAATGGAAGCTCGTTCATTAAGGCCACTGCCTTTGTCTGCTCTAAGGTGAATCATCCAATTAACTTCTACTCTCTCAGTAGTGTTACGAATATTCCCTTGTCTTAATATTGGCAGGACACTATCTATAGCCATAAAAGTAAAGCTGTGTTGGTTACCATATTGGCCTACATGCTTAGCCAATGCATTGTTACTATGTCCAATCCTAATGGCATATAAGTGTTCTCTAATCCTAATTTTAAATGCCCTATTAGTCTTACCGACATAGAAAGCTTGGCATTCTTGGCACCTAGCTAAATATACCAAGTTAGCTGTATTACATGTGGCATCAACTTTAAACGTAAATATCTGACCAGTATCTGGGTGCTCAAAAGTATTCGCTTCACATATGTACTTGCAATATTGGCATTGTTTACAAGGGTGGGTTCCCAACAAGGCCACTTTTTCTTGACCATCATGGCGATGACAAAGTAGCATCTTAAGATTGTTCCTATTTTTATACTGGAACTTAGGAGTGATGCCCACTAATGACCCAATCTCCTGGTTGCTAGTGAGAATCGACCAGTGCTTATAAATGATATCAATGATGTCCTTCCTATCATTAGTGTAATACATTTGTATTTTTATTTGCTCATTGTCTACTTGTCTATGGTAACCAACACAGCTTTACTTTTATGGCTATAGATAGTGTCCTGCCAATATTAAGACAAGGGAATATTCGTAACACTACTGAGAGAGTAGAAGTTAATTGGATGATTTGCCTTAGAGCAGACAAAGGCAGTGGCCTTAATGAACGAGCTTCCATTCGACCAGTGTTAAGAGCCAGACGCCTTAAATAAGCACTATTTACAATACTAACAACCCGTATATCTATGTTTAGCTAGGCTTTAGTGTAAATATATAATGATAGACCTTTATAAATGCCTTTAAAGTATTTTAAAGATATTTGTTATAAATGTACGTAATTTGTCAATTGCTGACTTTTTTAACTTGTGTTCTTGACAATTAGCGACTTCTACTAGTTCTGTGAATATTGTTTTGTATGATTAGCATACTTATAATGTTTTTGATAGTTTTATACATGAATGGTATACGTAGAATAACACAGTTTAATGTATTTGTAGTACATACTGAAAAATGTTATTTAAATATTTTATTTATTGAGCTTCATGCAACAGTTAATGCTTCTAAATGCTGTAGTAATTATTATTATTTAGATATGCTTTTCTAACAACAAACATTATATATTAGTATGTTTTAGTAAGTATTGAATGATGTGTACCTAGTAAATTCTTTATAGATATGAATTTACTCTATCTAATATAGAAATGTTAAGACACTGAACCTTCCTTAATGAAACTTTCAATAATCTGGTTTGTATCACTTTAAAGTTTGA